>NC_069726.1:18897803-19025303 GCF_027358585.1 Pangasianodon hypophthalmus | reverse complement strand
GGCCTATCTAATTCAAGGTCATGTTCCTCTCTTTGTGCAGATATACAGGCATTGTTTATCCATTTCGCCACCGCTTGAGGCCTGTCACTGCCCTCTTTGCCATCTTCTTTATCTGGCTGCTGGCTTTTGCCATCATTTTCCCTTCATCTGCAACGCTGACTGTGATCCAGCTGGACAACACGTACATGGTGCATGAAAACAAGACGTATCCGCTGTTTGTGTGCTATGAGAATTGGCCTCGCTCTGGCATGAGGCGTATCTATACCACCGCCATCTTTGTCCATGTGTACCTCCTCCCCCTGGTGCTAATCAGCATCATGTACGGCTGTATCGCATTTAAGCTGTCTGGAAAACTGCGCCAGAACAGCAGGCGTCTAAAAGTGATAAAGATGCTGATCATGGTGGCCGTGTTGTTCATGGTGTTATGGCTGCCGCTGTGGACGCTCATGCTGTTGACGGACTATCAGGAGCTGGATGTCCAGCAGATCGACTTCCTGAGCAGCTACATGTTTCCTGTCGCACACTGGCTGGCATTCTTCAACAGTGCCATCAACCCAATCATCTACGGATTCTTCAACGAGAATTTCCAACGAGGTTTTCAGGCTGCTGTCTTCTGTCGATGGTGTGATTCGCCGCCTCTTGCCTTGCATTGCAGAAGATTTGCGAATAAAGTCTCAAACAACGCTGGAGGACAGAACGAAGTGAGATGTGCACCAATTGCACAACTAAATCCGGTTACAGCTGTCTCACTTGAAGACATAAAGAAGCTGCCTGGGGTTAAGCATGTAAACAGTGCCTGGGTGGAGTGAATAAAAGACGGGTGAAGAGCTCTCCATTTGCTCTTGGTTGAATCCCCTTGGCCATCTTAAGGACCGCTCCAAGTACACTGTGTTAGATGAGGGATCTCATATAAGCTGACACTAGCATAGAAATCAGGAGTACAACTTGGCGAGTACCAGTTGCAGAAGGCAGTCAATCTAATGCAGTTTCTTTTTTTAAAAAACAGCAAAAATATGGCAGATCAAGCTTTTGTAATGGTACGTATCCACTTTGCCAAATAGCAAATTTCTGGTTACCATGGGGCAGCAGCTAAACTTTACACAAAAATGTCTGTCTGACACATTGCGTTTATTCGGTCAGTCAACTTCTGTTCATTAGGAAGCAGATCAAATTTTAAGTTAAAAAAACCCAGGTTGATTGCTAATGTTAGCTAGGTTAGCGAAATGTTAATGTTAGGTTAGGTTAATGTTAGCTTGGCCGACGATGCGTCTACTTTTTGATTATTCCATCAGTGAAGCTTTGATATGGCAGTCCATTGTTTACTAAGACACATTTTTATAGAGACACATCTTGTTCCATAAGAATGGCCCACCTATAACCACACTAATTAAAACATCATTAACACAGCTCTCAGTGATGAGTAGAGGGTGGCATGTGTCGAAAATTGTAAATGGAGGCATATCATGAGTGTAAACAGGAGTACTTAAATAATTATTATATAAGTATTTAAATACTAATATTTAAAAAAATTATAACATTATAACATCATACTTTGTAAGATTACTCAATATATTTAAGACTATTCTTTTTCTTCTATTTATTTATCTGTAAGAATTTCTTCATGAACGAAAAAGCAAATGATTTACTATAAATATTATATTTAATGTCACATCTATCAGTTTGCACTGTTCAAATCACATAGTGACTCCTTTTTGAAAGTATATGTACTGGTATGAGGATTCTACAGATTGATCTGCTAAATTGGAGCAGTATTTCACTGTGATTTATTAGGAAATGTCTCATTAACTTATGTCTCTTTAATACCTCATTATAGCCCACAATATCAGGACAATGTGTGCTTATTTGTAATATTTACACCATGGCCTGGAGTCCAAGAGACTAAAGTTGGCTATGGTCTGTGGATGGGAGGGATGGTGTTACTGTCTTCTCTGTCAATCAGAAAGACACTATCCAATCATGGGCATCTCTGAGCTTGTGTGTATGCGAAAGAGGGCGGTTGACTCTTTCCCCCCTCGAGTGTGTTTAGCTGCCCTGTGACGCAGCATGAGCAGCAGTTTGACTTTGTAGGATGCAAGGAAGCAGGTAGTAGCCTTCACACTCCACAGCTGGGAGATTTCATGAGAGGGGAGAACTAGCTTGTTGGGGAATTGGGTAAAAAATGTTTTTACACTTTTAAATGTTATGCTTTAGACGTTTGTTTTACTGTTTACTGTTCTTGTACTGGGTGTAATATTTGGACTCTGTATGTATAGATTTCAGATTCACTGTTGTCGCACGAAAAGATAGATCGCTGCCTACCTATCTATCTACTATCTATCTATCTATCTATCTATCTATTCAGCTTTTTGTCTATCTATTTAGCTAGCTGTACATCTCTCTCTCTCTTTCGGAGTCTGTTAACACCACAGTTTCTATGTAGAATGTATTTCTTTACCTCCTGTAAAAGTGGAGTGTATGAATGTATATTTATATTTGTATGAGTATATATATTTGTATTTATCAGCTTGTTTATTGTATTTGTGTGTATATATATATATATATATATATATATATATATATATATATATATATATATATATATATAGTATGTATATATATATATATATATATATATATATATATATATAAACCGTAACTGCTGTGCTGTATCACATGTGTGTTGTGCTGTATTTGGATTTGTGAACACTTACCTTGTATATTACAACTTTGAATCAAAGGTTTTTAAACACCATATATTTTAATATATTTGGTTAAACAAGAAAATGTCCCATTTTAAATACTCTAAAATTAGAATTAACTGATTTACCCTTCAAATGCACATGCTTTTACTAAATTTCATTTAAAGGCGTATTAGGATCAGAGAGCAGCCGCAGTTTCAGGTCTTTTGTGGAGCGTTTTTTTTTTTTTTTTTTCCCTTATTTATTGGCTATTCTGCGCTAATGATGTTTAAGTAAGGAATAAAACACTTGGGGTTTGTTGTTATGTGAAAATAATAATTTGATGTGATGCAGCCTGACATGGAGCGGAATTGGAAGTTGATTATTTTCTAATAACAGCATGTCCTGAAGTATTTTATTCCTCTTATGCCACAGCAATGTGCAAATAATTAATAAGAAAATTGATCAAAGAATGACACATTGTGCATTCCAATTAATGTTGTGGAAGCTCCTATTATCACTTACGTTATAGCAGCTATAAGCAGTTATAAACAGTGTTCACTCGCCAGCCTCGCTTAATAAGACAAAAATGCTAAATAAACGTCTCCTTACAAAAAACTTCATATCAACAATTACACACATTTAAATTCTTTCTGTGGAGTGTCCACCATGAGCTGTTATTATAGAAACAATACTGTATTCCAATGAGCACATTAATAAAAAGTCACACATTAACTGTGTTTTTTGTCACCTGAGGTTATTTGTTTGTTTATCCAAGTTGGTCGAGAACCACACAATTATTATTTAGGCCCTGATGAATAAAAACACAGAATTGAAGGAGGGTGTACTTTCTTTTCCCCGTGACTGTATCTCATAATATCTCATAACGTTATATTTTGTTTTTGTGGTGGTTGTGAGTGTATAAAAATAGTGAAATAAACATAATTGTTTACTAATGAGTTTTGACATATATACAGTGAAATAAACATATTATTGCTGAGGTCTGATGTTTCTATTACTACAGATTAAGAGTAGACATTTTATAGATACAATTTATCCCACAGTCTGAAAATGATTGATGTGACCCACGTTGTCATTTCTACGTAAAGCATGTTTACGAGTTTGCTTCATGTTTTGGATCTGTTTGCCAGTTTTAAATAAAAATTCTAAACTGCAATTGTATCCGACTCTTGCCTTAATTATTAAATACAAAAGATATTTATGTCAGAACATAGTATACTAAAGTTGTCAAATATTTCCTGGAAATTAGAATAAAAATCACATTTCAAAAAGACAATAAATATGATTATTGGTTATTGAAAGAGTAAAACCAACTGATGGTTAATCACGTGAGTTAAATTAATATTTAGGAGGTGGACAAGCCATACTCTTTTGGGAGAACTACCATTCAACTGATGTATGTGTGGTATGCAACATGTTTGCTGGTTAATGAAGTGAGGCGTGTGTGTGTGTGTGTGTGTGTGTGTGTGTGCGCGACTGGAAAGCTTGCAATCTCTGAGCATGGCTCGCTGCCCGGGTGTGTTTTAGTGACTCACTGGTCCAGAATAAAGACCCAGAAGAGAGCTAAGCTTGTGTTCTAATCTATTGCTTTGCACATGCAGTCAAAACTCATCATGAAGTCCCAGTGGACATTTTTGCTCCTGCATTCTTGTTTATTGCTGGCCATTGGCTTAGATTTGGAAGTTAAATATCATCCTGAAACAGATGCAGTCAACTACAGGGATCCATGCAAGGCAGGTAAATAAATCATAAATATTCATATCTACATGCACTTGCTTTAAATGGTGTTTCTACTTCACAGTTAAAGTGTCTCTCTTGGGAGTGCTACTAATTTATATTGCGCTGAAATCCTTTTTGAGAGTAGGGCTTAGATGTGAATAATTAAGTGGCTGAAATAAAAAAAACTTTTTCACATTAATTAAGCAAATGCCACAATGGATGAAAAAACACTCAAGTGTTACTATAGAGCTTTGTATATAATAGCTTGTTTTTGCCCACAACTTGTTTTCTTCAAAAACAGTAATAGCCTTTAACATTTTTGTTTATTAACTGGCCTTTGGTTCAGATTTGTGGGCAGAAGAAAATCATATCCAGTCAAATATAAATATCCAAGCATAGCATAGCATAGCATAGCATAGCATAATATTATATATTCATCCATTCATCTTCAGTAAGCGCTTTATCCTGTTCGGGGTCACAGGATAGGAACACACCCTGGATGCCAGGGCACCATACACACACATTGACATATTCATTCAGCTGAGTGGCCAATCCACCTATGTGCATGTTTTTGGGAGGTGGGAGGAAATGGGAGAATCCAGAGGGAACCCATACAGGGAGAACATGCAATAACTTGCACACAGTAACCTGAAATCAGGATCAATATGTACTATAATATAATATAATATAATATAATATAATATAATATAATATAAAATAATATAATGTAATATAATATAATATAATATAATATAATATAATATAATATAATATAATATAATATAATATAATATAATATAATATAGCTCCCAAACTGAAGTGTCGAAACAAAATTCAGCACTTGATTTGGCCTTTCTTAATACTCTTAACTGAAGGGACTGACTAATGAACACTTGACTCCTGAGATTCTTTGTGTTGGTTTGTGCTAAAAATGAGAGAGAGAGAGAGAGAGAGAGAGAGAATAAGGAAGAAAGACAGAATAAGTGAGGAAAGAAGAAAGGAAGAAAGACAGATGTCCCTGTAAGAGAATGTCTCTACAACATAACCACATAAAAACCAATGTAATTCCTACACTGTTCAATGCCAGTATACTGTCATAGACATATTTCTTGATCTGACTGTATATGCATGTCTGGTTTCATGTTGTAAATATTTAGTATTTTGCATAATTCGTAAATAACATTTGGGTGACTAGTCCTCTGGTATTTTGACGTGGTCTAATCTGGCCCCCTTTGAATAAAGTTGACACCCCTAGTGTAGAATGAGACAAGTTAGTTCCGGTTAACATACTTTCTACAAACAATATACGGTCATTCTCTTAACAGCTAAATCACCTAATGTTAGATAGCTTCCCAGAAAGCTTTGATAGAAATGTAATGTCACATACTGTAGCTACTCCTAGAGAGGCAATGTTAATATTAATGTTAGCCAGGCTTACTAGTAATCTGGCTGAAATTAGCTTTAGGTGGTTTACATGTGCAGGAAAATATGAAGGCATCAGTTTGTTTGTAGTTCCAAATAAAATAAATTATTCTGTTTTATTTGCAACCTTACACACATTTCAGCACAAATGAGGGTTACAATCATACCCTTCAAAGCTCATCTTCATGGAGTGTGTAGAGTGATTGTTTACACACACAGCATGCTCAGCACCTGTTATTAGTGACAAGTCATTTTCCCCAGATTGCATGATTGCATGCCAACATTGGCCTCTGGCTAGAAAGGTAGTATAATCTGAGAGAAATGTTGATATTCCTGACAGTTCTGACAGTTCTTAAAACCACCTAAGTGATTTGAAACATCTATATATTTTGGTTTTATCTCCTACTGCTTAAGGAACACTTCACACACACACACACACACACACTAAAAATCATGTACTAATTATAATTTTACTACCTTATTATGAAGTGTTTTATTTCTCTTATAGCAATTAAAAAAAATACATAAAAAAAATCATTTTTTCAAAAAAATTTCATTTTTTCACTATGTATATTAAAATATATATATTTTAATCCGTTTATTATTAGTCTTATATTATGTGAAGCGTGCTCCACAAAAGTCCCTGCCAATGATCTGTTACTATAGAAACAATACAGTATTAGAATTAGCACATTAATATAAACCTGTGATTTGCCTACTGACAGAGCTGCAGTTATAGAAAATTAATCACCACTTTCTGATTAACCGGTTTCAAGAACTCATATGCAGCTTAGACAAGAGTTTAAACAAAACTTGGTTTTGTTTGTGAATAGCACACACACATACAGTACACACACACTCTGCCTCGGCCTTTATTCACGCATCTAATAAATTGAGTATGGAATTTACCATGCTGCGTTAAGCCATGCTAATCCACAGAACAATCACTAACCTCCTTTTACAGGAAAAACACACATATCTGTCTGCATCTGTGTGTGAAAATGATTTGGCCCACATTGTGTTATTACTGAATTGATGCCTGAACAAAGAACTGCAGCCAATTTTACACATCATTTTGATCACATTAAAGCTCATCTTCAGGGAGAGTGTACGGTGTTTAGACACACAGCATGCCCAACGTCCATTATTACTAACAAGCCATCTTGTCAGGCTGCATGATATCCTGCCCTCTTTGGCCTTGGGCTAAGAAGATAATAAAATTTTGTACAACATCAGCGTTGCATCACAGCATGCAAACTTCAACTTTGTAAGTGGTGAATACTGAAAAAGTGAGCTGTTCACATGAAATCTTCCTGGAAACAAGGCGAACACGTCGCTTCAACTTTGTAAGTGGTGAGCTGTTCACATGAAATCTTCCTGGAAACAAGGCGAACACGTCGCTTCAACTTTGTAAGTGGTGAGCTGTTCACATGAAATCTTCCTGGAAACAAGGCGAACACATCGCTTCAACTTTGTAAGTGGTGAGCTGTTCACATGAAATCTTCCTGGAAACAAGGTGATTTACATCGCTTCATTCATCCCTTCGTTGTTTCTATAGCAACTTCATGCTGAAGTGCTGTGCCACTTGACAGGAGAAATTCTTATGGTAGAAAGCTCAATCAAACTATTAGCAAGTCTTCTATTCATTTTCCAGATGTACAGCTGATTACACCTACAATTATAGAAAAAAAAATCCCATGGTGCTGAAAAATTCATCTCAGTCTTTCGGCCAAAACACTGACTGAGATGGTTAAACTGGTAGACCATTTCTGCCTGGTGGAAAGAAAATACTTTCTGAATTACTGCTACTAATTTTACAATGAATAGAATAGAATATCTTTATTGTCAATGCACAAGTACAATGAAACTGAGTTTGCAACTTACTTACTAGATGCTAGAAAGTACAAAGCAGCAACAAAACCAGTGCATTATGGGAATGTAGATATGGAGTCTTCATAAATGACATAATGTGGGTAAATGTATTATTCCCTGAGAACACACATTTATCCACATTGTGTTATCTATGAAGACTCCATATCGACATTCCTGCTTCTAGTAGAATGTTTAAGAAAATGACACAACAGTAGAGCAGTTAGAAAATCTCAAACATTATTGATCAAGTAATAAGGAATAACTTACCAGCTGACATAGATGGTCTACCAGCTGGTTTTGGCAGCTGGTAGCCGGTCAGACTAAGCTGGATTTGTCAGGAGGTCATGCAGAAAAAAGCACCTGTGATTTTAATGTCTGTGTTAGTATAGTTTAATGTCAGACATTTTATACTGCTACATGCAACAGTGCGGTCGTCATTATTCATTTCATTCCTGATGAGCATGTTTGTGTTGTTTCCCAGCTGATTCGCTTCACCAGCATTTAAACATACAGAAGTGCAGTCCATTTATCATTGCCTCAGAGCTAAATGATTTGAATATAGCTGAAAACAAATTAATCTCTTAAAACATCTAGAGATTTGAAACTGTGAAGCCCTCCTGCTTTACTCTCACAGTTAGAGTAGAACATGTGGTGGGTTTTCTAAATCCCTTAGCAGCAGGATTTCAAATTTCAGTGCTTTAATTAAACACACTGTGTGTGTGAGACTCTTGTGAGTGTGTCTGATTGGTGATGGACTGACTCTACTCTGATTGGATATGTGTGTGGGGTGGGTGGGTGTCAGAATGATGACAGAGTTTGTGGGCATGTCCTGGTTAATAGTACATGTGTGTGACCCTTGGTGAAGGAGTGTGTGACGTAAGTGCAGCATTCTTATAGTCATTATCTGAGGTCTTCATTAGGAACTGCTTGTTATGTCGCTGATTCTAGGACGTGTGTGTGTGTGAATGTGTGTTTTTCTTTTTTTTGGATATATTAGGCAGCAAGTGAATAGTCAGTTCTTGAAGTTGATGTGTTGAAAGCAGGAAAAGTGTAAGGGCCAAATTGTGATGGCTAGAGGGTCAGAGCATCTCCAAAATGGCAGGTCTTATGGCGTGTTCCTGGTATGCAGTGGTTAGTATCTACCAAAAGTGGTCCAAGGAAGGACAATCGGTGAACCGACAAAAGGGTCATGGGTGCGCAAGGCTCACTGATGCGTGTGGGGAGTGAAGGCTAGCCTGTCTAGTTCAATTCCACACAAGAGCTACTGTAGAACAAATTGCTGAAAAAGTTAATGCTGGCTATGATAGAAAGGTGTCAGGACATACAGTGCATTGCAGCTTGCAGTGTATGGGGCTGTGAATGTAGACTGGTCAGAATGCCCATGCTCCTACAATGGGCACGTGAGCATCAGAACTGGACCATGGAGCAATGAAAGACGGTGGCCTGGTCTGACGAATCACATTTTCTTTTACATCATGTGGATGGCCGGGTGTGTGTGCATTGTGTAACTGGGAAGAGATGGCACCAGGATGCACTATGAAAGAAGGCAAGCCGGTGGAGGCAGTGTGACGCTCTGGGTAATGTTCTGCTGGCAAACCTAACATTCATGTGGGTGTTACTTTGACACGTACCACATACCTAAACATTGTTGCAGACCAAGTACACCCCTTCGTGGCAAGGGTGTTCCCTAATGGCAGTGGCCTCTTTCAGCAGAATAATGTGTCCTGCCCCCAAAAAAAAAATTGTTCAGGAATTGTTTTTGTAACATTACAATTGTAAAGAGCTCAAGGTGTTGACTTGGCCTCCAATTTTCCCAGACCTAAATCTGATCGAGCATCTGTGGGATGTGCTGGACAAACAAGTCCGATCCATGGAGGCCCTACCTTGCAACTTACAGGATTTAAAGGATCTGCTGTTGGTGCCAGATACCACAGCACACCTTCAGTGGTCTTGTGGAGTCCATGCCTCGATGGGTCAGAGCTGTTTTGGCAGCAAAAGGGGGACCCCTTTTAGGCAGGTGGTTTTAATGTTATGGCTAATTGAGATATATATGTATCTATATATATACTATATATATACTAATTAATATTATTGAAATTGATTATTTAAATCTGATATTGAAAAAGTGATTTATAAACTGATCTATTCTGATTAAAGAACTAATTTAACATTGGTTTAAACATTTATTTATACTGATTAAAAAGCCGATTTTGGTGGATCAGGAAAAGAGAAACAAACACAGATATAGATAATGATGGAGGAAAAGAGAGGCAGAAACACAGATACAGATAGTGATGGAAGAGAGGCAGAAACACAGATACAGGTAGTGATGGAAGAAAAGAGAGGCAGAAGCACAGATACAGATAGAGGCTGAAAGATAGACAAAGAGACGAGTCAGAGAAATAAAGGGAGAAACAGGAAAAAATAGGGAGCAGAGGTGAGGGCTGTCACGCGCACCAAATGTGTTCTGGTCAACAATTGAAAGGATAAAAGGGACTTTTTTTCTGAATCCTGTCTTTTGAACTAGATTGATGCTTGGTTTTGTTTTGCCTGCATGGTTTGATTTGTTAGGAAATCACGTCTTTGTCTGAAAAGAAGCTGCTTGTTCACACGGATTACTGCATCATGACCGAGCACTATGAATCTGACTGAAAAAAACACAATATTGTCCTTTAAATAATTTAAATGCTGTCAGTTAAGCTTCCTGTGAAGTCTAAGAACAATGGTCTTTGTTATGGTCACACTAAAAAATCCACTTACAAGCAAAATGAATTTTTAAGTGAGAGAATAGTGCTTGGTGATACTATTAGCTTGTTCCTAACATTAGCTGGTGTTGTGGTTTTGTTTCAGTGGCATTTGTGGGAGACATTGCTCTGGACAAGGACGACCTGCGCTTCTTCAGACGAGACTGGAATGTGAAAGACCTTCCACACACCATCTCACACTCTAATAACACTGACACAGGTGTGTTTGTGTGTGTGTGTGTGTGTGGGTGGGTATATGTGTAGACTTCAGTATGTTGTTATTGACTAACAAACATTTGTGCTCTCATTATCCAAATGCAGTGCAGTGTGTTCTTCCTTCCTTTTCTCTCCATTGTTTAATCTTTCAGCCAACAGAAATGGAGAAATGGACGCCACATCCAACAGGAGCCGACGGAGCAGTGAATTTTGGGACAGTGTGAAGATTTCTCGTAGGAAGAGAGCTGCTACTGCCAAGACTGAGAGAATTTGGCCTGATGGTGTCATTCCTTACATCATCAGTGCCAATTTCAGTGGTGAGACTTCCTCATAATGACACACACACCTAAAAACATGCTTTTTCACTGCTCCCTTTTACATTTCGCTCCATTACAGCAGTGATGTCTCCATGAATTTGATATGTTTATGAGATAATGGAGCTAACATGAGAGAAGAGAATCTTGAGTCCATATATGAGCGCTTTCATTTCTATTTCTATAGGATAAGAGTGTTACAAATTAATCGCTGGCTTTATCTCAGTGTGTAGTCTGTAGTCTGCAGTGATACTGATCCCTTTTCTAATGCACTTGAATTTAGATGGAAAGAAATGGTCCTTAAGATGGAATTAAGATGGTCTTAACCAATGAAATTACACCAGTAGGCATAGATGGCTTTCTACTGGTGCACTGTTTTCATATCACATGTAGTACATGTAAATAGAAAGTAGTGTCGTTAATCACAAATGGCTTTTTATTGTAGCTGTAGTGTACTATTTGCATACGCTGTGTATCATTCATATGTACCATCAATTATTATCAGGAAAAAAAAATCCAAATGGAAATGTTTTATTTTAGCCTTCTAAAATAAGCTTATCAAAACTCATGTTAAACTTTTTGGATAAGATCTATTTAAAATTTTTAATCTTTACACCATTTTCTCCCAATGTTTCCTAACTACAGTATATGACCAAAATTATGTGTGCATCTAATCATCACCCCCATATGTGGTTCTTCCCCAAACTGTTGCCATAGAGTGAAAGCACACCTTTGAATACAATGTCTTTGTATGCTGTAGCATTACAATTTCCCTTCACTGGAACTAAGAGGCCCAAACCTGTCCCAGCATGACAATGCACAAAGTGAGCTCCATGAAGATGTAATCTGTCAAGGTTGGAGTGGAAGAACTCAAGTGGCCTGCACAGAGCCCTGACCTCAACCCCACTGAAAACTTTGGGATGACCAAATCCCCAGTCACGCTTCAAAATCTAGTGGAAAGCCTTCCCAGAAGAGTGGAGGTTTTTATAAAAGCAAAGGGAGGACTAAATCTGGAATGGGATGTTCAACAAGCACATATGGGTGTGATGGTCAGGTGTCCACATACTTTTGGCCATATAGTGTAGCTTTCTTTTCACACAGCTGCTACCAGCCAGGGAGTCTGAAGACAAGCACATGCTTCCTCCAAAACACATTTTTTCAAATTGCTATTGTAACACACTCGGAGGAGAGGGGCTATCTACCCTCTTCCGCAAACCATACATGAGCCTACAGATTCCCACAATCGGATAGTGTCACTGTGATTGACAGGGGAGAGAACAATACTATCCCTCCCATCTGCTGTTTTGGACTCACAGCTATGGTGTTGTCAGTATTTTTATCATCATGATCTCCCGACGATAAGGCAAACACTTTTCTGTTGTTCCACTCAGGAGCCCTAATTTTCTTATTAAATATGCAATGAAAAAAAGGGGTGTTCCTAAATGTTATATTACATGTAATACTTTCTAATAGAACTCTGCTTTTTCTTAAATGCTATAGTGAACTATGCAGTTGCAGCAATGCCTTAAAAATGTCTGTGTTTACAAATAGAAGATTTACATGCATTCCAACTCAACTAAGAAACATAAAATCAAGTTAATATATTTTAAATAATGAACATTTGAATGCAATTTCTAAAGCCACAATAGACACTCTAACCTCATTTGGTTGTACTGCCTATTAGAGTACATCTTCATCCTTTTAGCTGGCTTGCATGTGCAGTATCAAAGTTAATGCACACACTCAAGTCATCTACACCCACACATGCCTGACAATATATAAACTGCATCATTGTTTCCTAGAAAGCAAGGACAGAGCCTGAGTGTTCAAACAGCCATCTGTAGTGATCTGGATGCATTACCAGGATAAACACTGATCACACATCCACTACGAACGATAAAAAAAAAACAGATGAATATGATTTACGAACTGTGCTGTCTGTCTGTTTGTAATAATTATTATATTTTTTGAGCCATTAGTAATTCTGTCACAGATTTTAGATTTGATTTTTTGATTAAGGTCACATTATACCATGGCCACAGAAAATATTTCTATCAGATTGGCTGTTAAATCTACCAAAAGTAGCTGTCAACTGCACATAATATACTATGTAAGTATGTTAGAATGTATCGCTAACAGCAATAATAAATAATGGTTTATTAAAGGCTTATATTCAGGCCTAGAATAAATAAAGTACCATACTTAGTGATACAGTAGATAACACATGCACAAGCTAATGTCAGTTATTCTCACAACTTTTAAGACACTCTTGCAAGCCAGACCTAGCTTTGCTATGGAGTCTGGAATTTTTCATCGATAAATATGGTCAAGAACTGACTGTTTTCACAGAAAGAGACAAGGCAGATGGCCATCTTTTTCCCGCAGCAAACACACAAGATCATCTGGTTTACTCACTACAAAATCTCTTTAATGACGTAAAAACAGAATTACCTGAACATTTTTCATTGCAGTGACCAAAAAAAGCTTATTGCATCACAATGTTCAAAAGTTGTTTAAAAGAGTGTTCAAAGTTACAATTTCCATGTGCGTAGAGCCAATCTGATTGCAATCTTCACGATCCTGAAGCCCGTGGCCAGAAAAGTGTACAAAAGATATTAGATGGTCTTATAAACAAAGCACTTGAGGCTGAGAGTACTTTTAAGGTGATGAAATAAAAATGCAGCATTGATACAAATGAAATTATATTGCCGTGACTAAAAAAAAGACACTGTTTTTTTTTTTTTTTAATTCCTCTTCTCAGGCAGTCAGAGAGCCATCTTTAAACAGGCCATGCGGCATTGGGAGCGACATGTCTGTGTAACGTTCGTAGAAAGAACGGCTGAGGAAAGCTACATCATCTTCACCTACCGGCCATGTGGGTAAGAACACACAAGCTTTAGACATGTACCAATATAAAGATTCGTTTTTATTATTCTTTCATCCACATTATCATATTTTCGTGTGGCGAACAGAATTATTGAATAACAACACCCCAGATTTTATTTCAGGACTACATATGCACTATGTGTATTTCAGAATCAATGTTTTTTTTTTGTTTGTTTTTTTTTTTTAGATGTTGTTCTTATGTGGGTCGGCGGGGTGATGGACCCCAGGCTATCTCCATTGGCAAAAACTGCGATAAATTCGGCATTGTAGTTCACGAGCTGGGTCATGTGATTGGCTTCTGGCATGAACACACCCGGCCAGACCGAGACACACACGTCAGCATTATAAGAGAGAACATACAGCCAGGTAACACTCTGTCTGTGACACAGCTGTATACTTAACTGTAGCATGGATACTATAGATTTGATAAGATAAGATAAGATTCCTTTACTGTTACTGTACAATGAGACATTTGTACCTAAGAACTGTTGCTGTGATGATAATACTCATAGTGAACACACCTTTCGACTCACTTGGTACTGCTTGCCTTTATAATGTACGAGATTATGATGTACAAGCTGCTTCATGACAATGTCTGTACACATAAATTTGAATTGAACTGACCTGAGTGAATACATATCAGCTGTGTTGGCCTTCACTCTGTAATGTGTGTAGGCCAGGAGTATAATTTCCTGAAGATGGAGCCGGATGAGGTGAACTCATTAGGAGAGACGTATGACTTCGACAGCATCATGCACTACTCCACAAACACATTCTCTAGGTGTGATAACCTTATATCACTCCTTTTAATGTATTCTTTTCTTTATTTATGCTTCTTGATAAAACACATGGAGACAGAGAGCTCATTCACAGCCAGACTTGTGATAGATACAACACACATATATGACAATAAATAAATAAATAAATAAAATGGTTGGTTCGTTTTTTAAGGAAAAATACATTAACACTGCAACAGATAGAAAACATCATAATCCAAACAATCCTCTAATGATTCTTTTATTAAAAGTAAAGGACTAAAATTTTATCCCTTCCAAAATCCTCCTCTGATAGATTTGTTTTATTGTGCATCAACTTCAACTCAATCAGGAATATAACACTATAACATATACACTTAATCAAGCAGACAAATGAAAATAACTGAAGAAATCTCTCTGAGGGTTCATGTGGATTCATTATAATTAATATATTCAGCCAAACCGAGTAAGCGCTCTGTAGTAATTAACGCCCCGGGTTAGCACAAGGAGGTGTAAACGGATTATAGAGGTACACAGCTGTTTCATACTGAAAGCCGACATAAAATAAATGAAAACAAGTTCCAGCAGCATCACCTCAGGGGTTATTCATAGTTATAGAAATACATATTTCTAAATTAATGAACACAGAATCAAGCCAGAAACACAATCACAATAATCCCACCACCTCCATTACCACCTAAGAGAGAGAAAGAGAGGGATGGAGGGAAAGGATGAGGCAGGGAGACAGAGGGAAGGGGAGAGACACAATGATCTGAGAGAGGGCAAAATAGTAAACAAATGTAAGTAAATAATAATAATAATAATAATAATAATAATAATAATAATAATATATTAAAAAGTATCAATATAAATAGATAAATTCTAACAACTTTAAAAGAGTGATATATAATAAATATTATTAAGTAATATACAGTACATAATATAATTAAATGTGTATAATATATAAAATAAAAGCTTAAAAGAGTACTAGGAAACTTCTACAAATTAGATTTGCCAGGTGTCCTGCTCCAAATGTCCTGTGGACAAGAAATTATGTTACACAAATGATAAATTATGTTACATAAATGTTACATTAACAATATATAAATAAATAAATATATATATATATATATATATATATATATATATATATATATATATATATATATATATATATATTCCCATGACCCAGATCAAAATGATCTGCTGAAAATCTGTAATACATGTGTATTACAGAAGCATCCTTCTTGATACAATTCTGCCTCGGTATGATGTGAATGGAATCAGACCCTCTATTGGTCAGAGGATGAGACTGAGCAAAGGAGACATCACTCAAGCACAGAAGCTCTACAAGTGTCCTAGTAAGTGTATCGTTATCCTGCAGGGAACAAATGTTTCCAGTTCTGACTAGTTCCAAATGTGAGCAACTGAGAGCAGCAGGAACATTCTGACAGTGCTATCTCAACATTCTGTCAGTGCCATCTCAACATTCTGTCAGTGCTATCTCAACATTCTGACAGTGCTATCTCAACATTCTGTCAGTGCTATCTCAACATTCTGTCAGTGCTATCTCAACATTCTGACAGTGCTATCTCAACATTCTGTCAGTGCTATCTCAACATTCTGACAGTGCTATCTCAACATTCTGACAGTGCTATCTCAACATTCTGTCAGTGCTATCTCAACATTCTGACAGTGCTATCTCAACATTCTGTCAGTGCTATCTCAACATTCTGTCAGTGCTATCTCAACATTCTGACAGTGCTATCTCAACATTCTGACAGTGCTATCTCAACATTCTGTCAGTGCTATCTCAACATTCTGACAGTGCTATCAAAAGAACAAATAAACAGCAGCTTTTCTCAACCTGGATTATGGGCAGATAATGGTTTATGGGTAGATGAACATCACAGTAGACAATTTTACCAGCCAGTTGTCACTTGGGAGAAATCTGAATGACTTGAACCATACACATGAACCCTAGGCTAAACAATTATTTAATTATTTCATAACAAAATCAAAATGATAAAGAATAGTAAGAGTTACCTGCAAATCCTGCATACGCTGTGTACGTGACAACAAAATATCTACTGCCTAGCTGGCACAGGAGTTCTCCCAAGTGGGACAAAATGGCTTACTAATTGTAGCTGTTTGAATATTTTGTTCCTTGTCTATGAAGCAATTCAACCAATTCAACATACATTTGTGTAAGCCTTCTAGCTTGGATTCTGAACAAACTGCATCTCTTGTGATAGTTGTCTACACCTTTATCCTTATTAAAGTTTTATGATCTATGAATATACATAAATTTTTACTTACTTAATCCTCATGTTATGCCTCATCCCAGGTAAGACCCATCTGTTTTAACTTGGCTATCACTGTCCCTCCGTGGGCTACTTTTAGGATACAGTCTTGGTCCATTCCGAGTACATGCCCAAGCCATCGGAGCAAACAAGAAGAGGATGGGAGACCTAATTATACCTGTTGCACACCTGACTCCACCGGGAACCATTTTGAGAGGTCAATGATTACACTGTCAATGATGACACTGCATTCAAATTGCTGGTAAACATCCCAATCAGTGTGAGATTCTTTGGAGGAACTCTATATGATTGCAAAATCTTCCATAGGGTGTCACAATGTAGGTTATCAAGAGCTTTCTGGAAGTCAATGAAATTTATGTAAACTGGGGTATTTCATTCCAAACACTGGTCAGTAATGTTCCTCAGGGAAAAAATCTGATTTATACATCCTCTTCTTTTCCTGAATTCTGCTTGCTCCTGCCTCAGCCTGGTGTCAATGGCTGCATCAATTGGACCAATAAAGACTCTGCAGAAAACCTTTAATGGTGTAGAAAGCAGTGTAATGCCTCATCAGATTTCACAGTTCTGGAGGTTGCCTTTTTGGGGGGAATTTGACAGTCAGTCCTTTTGCCCAGTCTCTGTCCCACATGGATCTGAACAGTTCTGTGAGCACATTTGTTGAGGTTTTAAGGTCAGCTTTCAACAGCTTGGCAGTGTTCCCACTCTTAATGGCTTTAATGGCATACCTGACTTCTACTTCAGTTGGGGGAGTAATGTCAATGTCAATACATCATCTACTAATGGAGGGTTAGCAGGGTGTTTGAGAACTTCACAAAAATGCTGTATCCATCTTTCTGCCTGCTTGTATTCTGATGTGAAGGATTTGCTATCTTTATCTTTGACAGGGGCAGAGGGACTGGTGTTCCTGCCACATAGTTTGCAATCTTGTACACAGCATTCATTTCACTTCTTGCAGTGGCAGTTTCTGCTTTTCTGGCTAACTCCTCTACAAAAGATCTCCTGTCATTTCTGGCACTCCTTTTGACCTCCTTATCTTGTTCTTACACAATTTTGGACCTGCCCCCAGAGCCTCAGTGATCAGTTGCTCAACATCTTGGCTTTTTGTTGTTGGTTCCAGGTGTTATCCACTCCTTTTTCTTGTTCTTTCTGTAGCCTAAAATATTAATGGTCTTTTCAGAATAGATGTTCTTAATGGCGTCCCATTTGGTCATGATGTCTGGGTGCTAGTCAGCTGTGTCAGCCAGGGCACTGAAATGATTTCTCAATTCCAAAGTAAACTCCTTGCTCGTGTTGGGGCATTTCAGCTTAGCAATGTCAAGTTGTTTCCTATGCTGTCAAGTTGTTTCCTATGCAGACACCATCAAGTTGTTTCCTATGCTGTCAAGTTGTTTCCTATGCTGACACCATCAAGTTGTTTCCTATGCTGACACCATCAAGTTGTTTCCTATGCTGTCAAGTTGTTTCCTATGCTGACACCATCAAGTTGTTTCCTATGCTGACACCATCAAGTTGTTTCCTATGATGGTCACTGTCAAAAGATAATAATCACTGTTGATGTCAGCCCCACTGTTGATGTCGAACATCTTGGAGAGACCTTCTTGTTGATTAAGATGTGGACAATTTGGTTGGTTGTTAACCCATCAGGTGATGTTCATGTGAGTTTGTAGATATTCTTATCTGGGACACCATATGAAATTAGATTACCTGAGCTCAGCTCACAGTTTACCTAAACCAAGATTGCCATAGTTCCTGCCCCTTGAGCTTCCACCTAGTTTAACATCTATATACCCATCTCCTATTTTTTCAACATTTTTTCCCTTCAGCTATATGACGCCTTAAACAGCTATGCCCTGGGAATGGATTCATCGGTAACAGAATTCAATTCCTTTAACATATAACATTGTGTTTTGTGAGCAGAGTGTGGCGAGAGTCTGCAAGATAGCTCTGGAAATTTCTCTTCTCCTGGATTCCCTAATGGATATGCTGCATACACACACTGTGTATGGAGTATCTCTGTTACACCTGGAGAAAAGGTAAAACACACAGACACAAGTGTCAGATGAGGCAGCATTTAGAGAATTACTGATATAGCTATCTTCTGATTCACCTCCTATCTCACTAATAGGCAACATTCCATTACAATTAACAACACAAATCTCCTGTTAATCCAGGTTTATACTGTACAATTTTCAGCCTGATTTTGCTGTTGCTTATCATAAAATCACACATCGTAAAAGAATTCTTTAGCCATGAGATTGGGCCTTAGAATGCATAATGTTACATGTTTACCAGTGAGCAATTTTGTACCATTGCGACCAAAGAAGGCAACAACAAAAATTTTGCGGTGTCGGAAAATTTATATTAAAATCTCAGAGTGTCACTGCTGCTACGATACTCATCCAAAAAGCCACTAATAAGAAGTTCAGTACATGCTGAAGTAAGACAGTGGTGATAGTGAAATGTAAACAAATCATGCTAATGGACAGAAAGAAATCCTTACTACATCAGATCCATTTGAAGAATGTTTATTTGATTTTGTGCACGAGCCTGGATCATGCTGATTGATGACATAAGCAGAAGTAGTAAGGTCTATTGGTACATGATCATATTACCGTGGACAGTTTTGCACTGTTTCTTATAGAATTTGGCCATTATTGAGCTCATGTCGTACAGTGTAACAAGTAATCATTTTGAAAGACAGCTTATTCAAGGTTTCCCTCAGGGCTGTCCTGGCCATTATATAGAGACCAACATTTTGACATGTCAAATGAAATGCAAATGTCAGTCAAGACACACTGTAAGAGATGATTTCATTAAAATCTTGGCCCAATTCAATAAGAGCCTGTGCAATAACATGTGTTCTCCATGTGTGTGAATTCTAGCCTATAGTTTAGCATTGTGAAAACTGTCTGCTGGTGCTATTTTTACAGTTTCAGTAAGTAGCTAAATTGCTATTAATTGCTCCCTTTTTTTGTCACCATTGTGTCTGGCTGTCTGTATTAGATAATCCTTAACTTCACCTCCATGGAGCTCTACCAAAGTCATCTTTGCTGGTATGATTACGTGGAGGTGCGAGATGGATACTGGAGGAAATCTCCTTTAATAGGTATTTCACCTTGCAGCTGATTCTTATTGATCAAACATACATTACTTAAAACTGTGACAAATTGGGTAACACACATAACACATACACCCCTAACATGCGTACAAAATTTGACGAGGCACTGGGCCAACAAGGGCATCATTTAAGTTAAATGTGATCAGCTATTATCAAATTTGATGATGTCATATTATCACTATCATTTGTTTTCACTTCTTCAGCTCAATATACTGCATAGCATTAACTCCTGTTTGTAATTTCACAATATAAAAGTCAGGCTAATTTTAGATTACTTGCATACTTAACTAGCTTATTAATATCAGATTAAGTGCTAGTGCTCTAGAGGTAGCATTAACATTAGCATTAACATTTCTGAGATGCACATCAGATATTGAGTCAGTAGGGATACTCAATAATAACAAATAATTGCAGGTCTTGGTTTGGAGTGTAAAATGCTTATATCTGTGTTTTTGGATTCAGGCCGTTTTTGTGGAGATCAGGTTCCAGAGTCTCTCGTTTCCACTAACAGTCGTTTGTGGATTGAGTTTCGCAGCAGCAGTAACTGGGTCGGAAAAGGATTCTCCGCCATGTATGAAGGTACATTTGAAGTTTGATTCCTGGAGCAATGAGGTTAAAGTAACTTACAAGTAAGTTTAACCAAGTGCATTTCACACACTTGCTCAGTACTTCATTAAACATGATCTATGTAGAACATATAACCTGGTTAGACTCACAGAGGAGAATTCTGAATATTATGAATATTTAGCAATGCCTTATGGTCTGGTAAATGCCCCATGCAAAATCTAATCCTTTATAAAAGGCATTTTTGAAACCATGCTGGACCATTCCATTATTACTTACATAGATGATATTCTCATTACTCTGAGTCATTCTTGGAAGATATTAGACATGTCAGAAAAGTGCTGAAGTGTTGAAGAGACTCTTAAATAATAGCTTTTTGTGAATACTGAAAAATGTGACTTTCATAAGCAATCTCATTTCTCCAAATTGCATTTACCTCATTTGCCTAACACTTACCTAAAGCAACTTATAATTGAGACAAGAAACTAAGCAGCTGGCAGCTTACTGATGCTGGCATTTGATATTTCAACCTTCCAATCAGTAGCCCAATGCCTTAACCACAGCCCTGCAGTGGTAGCTGCATTACACCTGCATTGTATATGCCATACACTGGGACACTGATTATATCTATGTGCCAACTTCACAAAGGGACTCATTACATGGGCCTAATCCTCTCTTTATTCAGGTCACCCAGGTGAGACCAAGACTTACCAACTACCCCTATTGGTGGAACAGCATTACATTTAAATAACGTATCTAATTCTTTTATCTAAATTGACTTACATTTGACCCAGGATGTTCACCAGTTCATCTTATCTTGTTCTGTCTGTGCTCAGGTCTTAACAAGCATAACTCTCTGAGCAGTAAAGCTTCATCCCTTACCTATCACAGAATGCTCATGGTCCCTTATTGTGGTTGACTGTGTTTGACCACACAAACATTCTCAGAGCTGTGAATCAATTCTCCATGGCTGCTAGCTTCATCACACTGACAACATTAGGCTTTAGCAACTCTAGGCCTCCCATATTCCCTTGATAATTCCCTGGTAATCCAGTTCCCAGAATCCTTTGCCCACTATCATGGCCACATCTCTGATTTCCACCAGTTACAATTGTTAAAGTTCACCAGCCATCTGATTAGACTCACCTGTTTCTCATTTTGCCTTTTTATAAGGACATCTCAGTCTCTTTCATTCAGTTCCTCTCATAGCTTTCAATTCTACACATTTATCCCTTGTTCTCTGGTTTGTACAGATTTGTTTAGGGAACAATGTGTACATTTCATTTACATATTATTATTTGCAGCAATGTGTGGTGGGGAAATGGAAACTGACAGCGGACAGATTCAGTCACCTAACTACCCTGACGACTATCAGCCCAGTAAAGTTTGTGTGTGGAAGGTGACAGTGACTGAAGGGTTTCACGTGGCACTTTGCTTCCAGGCATTTGAAGTGAGAAAAGTATCTATAAAATGTTTATAACTCTGTAAATAATTGATGCTTTACACACTGTAACTGAGTTATGTAATCTTTGTAAGATAGAAATATCAGTCCAAATAAAAAACATATTTTCTTCCTATTGTCTCTCTTTGACTGAGAAAAAAATTGTACAGTCCTGTGTGAAAGTCTGAGTGCACACTAATGCAACATGAGGAACTTTTATTACATTTTATATGTTTGATAACTGGTAGTGCACTCCAATTTGTGGACTCAAATTGTCATTTTATTTCTGTTGCTCAGTTGGAGAGACATGACAGGTGTGCATATGATTACGTGGAGGTGCGTGATGGTAGCTCGGAGAGTGACCCACTCCTTGGACGATTCTGTGGCACCCAAAATCCCCAAGACATCAAAAGCAGCTCCAACCAACTCTGGATGAAGTTTGTATCAGATGGTTCTGTTAATAGAGGTGGATTTGCTGCAAACTTCTTTAAAGGTACATTTGATTTTAAAATGGTTATATTAAATGCCTAAAGTTGGTCCTAAATAGTTTAGCAATATCTAGGGGACAAAACACCTGAAATGTTCAGGGTCCCTATTGTTTTTGTAATGGTTCACTATTATTCCTACTCTTATTCTTCATCCTACCTTCGATGAATTGTTAAAAACTCCCGACTCTTGGTAGATTTCTTGGCATAATTTATGCGTAGAGACTATCCAGACACTGTTTATGTATATATTAAGTTTTTGGGTTTGTTTCTTTGTTTGCTGGTTGGATGGTTCAGTTTACCTAGTGCCTTGCTTACACCCAAGGTGTATAAGTGTATATAAGTGCATAAGGTTTATATGGCCAAAAGTTTGTGGGCACTTGACCATCACATCCATATGTGCATTATGAACATCCCATTCCAGATGTAGTCCCAACTTTGCTATAATAATAACCTCCACTCTTCTGGGAAGGCTTTCCACTAGGTTTGAAATGTGGCAGTGGGGAATTGCCCATTCAACCACAAGAGCATTAATGAGGTCAGGCCAACCATGTCTTCATGGAGCTCGCTTGGTGCACAGGGGCATTGTCATGCTGGAACAGGTTTGGGACCCTTAGTTCCAGTGAAAGGAAATCTTAGTGCTACAGCATACAAAAACATTCTATAGTTTGGGGAAGGAACACATATGGGTGTGATGGTCAGGTGTCCACATACTTTTGGCCATATAGTATACACAAAGTAAGATAAAATACAGGAAAAACATAAGCAGTACACATAAACATAACAAAGAAAAGACTAGTATGTGTGAAAAGGAATGCTTTCAACTGAGATTTGAAAGAAGCAGTAGAAGCACATTTCAAAGTTTGGAGGTCATGAAACTAACTGACCTGCTACCCTTTGAAGAAAGCCTGGTGTGCAGTACAACAAGATGTCTGCTTCCAGAAGCTCAGAAAAATTGGCAGGAGCAAGACTGCAAAGTGCTTTGAAAGTCAAAGAAGCTCTACAGCTCTACACTTCTAAAACTAAAGACATGAAGAAATAATCGTGGCTATCCTGTCTGGACTAAATTCCCAAAATGTTACGTGAAATGAACATTTTTGCTTAAGAGCCTCCATGGTCCACTATTTAGAATTTTTTAAGCACAATTTCTGTAATTGCTATACGCCTGCCCAATATCCACCAAATTGTTCCAAATTGTGAAAGAAATTTTGATGAATTGCTTATCATTGCACAAGAAAAAGTGGGGGACAGCAAAAATGTCAAATTCCCTTGAAGTTGAATCTTTATAAAAATGTACAATTACACTAAGAATTTACCATTTAACAATTTTAATAGGTACAGTGCTCATGAAAATATGTATATTTTTAATTACATATGCATATTTCCTTTGCCACAATTAAATTAAAAAGACAAAATTTACATCATGTAAATATGTGTGACAATAAGTTAAGAACAATCAAATTATACTTTATTGGAAGTTAAAGATGTTATACAAGAAAAGTTACATAATTATAACAAAGGTAATCATAAGCAGATTTAAATTACTAAACCAGAACTGGGTTAACGTCAACTACTATGCAAAATGTTTCTGGCAGTTCACGCAAAAGCAGTCTTTGTTCAGATAATTATACATTGTTTTTAATCATGTATGTTGACATTTTCTCTGTAGAGGTGGATGAATGTTCCAGGCCTGATAAAGGTCAGTGCATTCAGAGGTGTATTAATACGCTGGGTAGTTATCGATGTGCATGTGACCCCGGATACGAACTTGCCACCGACCAACGCAGCTGTGAGGGTGAGAGCATATCAATACAATACAAAACACACACACGCACAATTATTCATTCTCTGTGGATAAATTATTGTTGCTTATTGTTACTTATTGTGCTTGGAGCCACCAAAAATCCACTGTTTTACTGATATTTTAATTTCAGTGCAAGTGTATAATATGTTCTCGTTCCTACTGCTGTACTGTACAAGAGTTCTATTTAGTGCAGAGTCTGGTTAGAGAAAAATATGTTGTATGTTGATGATTTTTCTTTCTGTGTGTGTGTGTGCGTGCACGTGTGTAGCAGCTGCGTGTGGAGGTTTCCTCACCGCATTAAATGGCTCTGTGTTCAGTCCCGGCTGGCCTCATGAATACCCGCCTAATAAACACTGTGTGTGGCAGCTCATCGCTCCTCAACACTACACCATCACACTGCTGTTCCACAGCTTTGACACAGAGGGCAACGATGTCAGTGTGTGTGTGTGTGTGTGTGTGTGTGTGTGCATTATTTATAAGTTTATAAAGCTTTACCAATTTTTAGCTTTAACACATGCTGTGTTCACACATGCAACATTTAACACTGCATTAGAATTGCTGTGATAATATTAATTTCATATATTAATATAATATATTAATATATTATCTATTTATTTATCTATCTATATCTCTGTGGGTATTTGCCTTTTTGTCTTTATTTTTCATTATTTTATTATTTTATAAACTTTGTGAGACAACATTGAAGTAAAATGTGTCAGCTTGCTTTCATGTGCTTCCTCTGGATGACTTTTAGGTGTGTAAATATGATTATGTGGAGGTTCGCAGTGACTCCAGGCTTCATGGGAGATTCTGCGGAGCTGCAACTCCAGAGCCAATCACCTCCGACTCCAACATCCTGCACGTGGAGTTTAAATCCGACAGCACTGTGTCCCGCAGGGGTTTCACAGCGACCTTCTTCTCTGGTGAGCTATCTATCTATCTATCTATCTATCTGTCTGTCTGTCTGTCTGTTGTTCTGTCAACTGTAGAATTATTGGCACCCTTATGCCAAAATGATTACCTGTGAGGTATATTTTAACCATTAAACATGGTTCTTGAATAGCCAATAATCATTCATTCATTCATTCATTCATTCATCTTCAGTAGCCACTTTATCATTGTCAGGGTGGTGTTGGATCCAAAGCCTAATCCAAGAACCCTTCTAATGCATCTAACAAATCTAATATTTACAGTATCCTTCTTCTCTGGAAATTTTCTTGACTATCTATTGACAGACAGACAGACAGACAGATAGATAGATAGATAGATAGACAACAATGAGGAAAGAATGAATATAATCATATAAAATTGTATACTAGTAAATAAAACACTATGTTTTTCCCCGGAGATGTGGATGAGTGCTCCCAGGAGAATGGCGGGTGCCAGCACGAGTGTGTGAACACATTTGGGAGTTACAGCTGTCAGTGCCACAGTGGATTCACCTTACACACCAACATGCATGACTGCAAGGAAGGTACGCTTTCATACACACATATCCCTTATACACTAAAGTGTGCATTTCTTCCTCCTCTACAACGCAGTGTACAACTCATTAAAGCAGCCTTTAAAACAGATAGCAGTTTAATATACTACAGTGTAGTCCAGCATGCTTAAGTAGTGTGCAAACAGTTTGCCTTTAAATGAAAAGAGTTTCCTTTCTGACGAGTTTCTGATTAACTGTATGTCTGATGTCTCCCAGTCAAGGAGGGTAGAACTAACACAACGAAAATAAATGAAATGAAAGAGATGCTGTGGCAGTGAAACATGATGATGTTAAATTATAGCGCTTTGTGAATAGGTCACTGATTGTGGAATGATTGCGTAAATCAGAGTGGGAACTGTTGCCTGCATGGTCATTATTTAAACCACACACACACACACACACACACATAATTACGTTCAGAGTAGCTCTGTCAGACATAAAATGGGTAATTGGCACACTGTTCTCTATTAGCTCTCCTGGAATAATGCAGTGTGTGTCCACTGTCCTATTAAACTCCAATTTCAAGCCAGCTGTGATTATATAACCATAATTTGCCAATGACATATATGCCTCTATAGATTTAAAAAACTCTGCAAGATCAAGTGTCATAACTGTTTTAATGTTTAAATTGTTCATTTGTTGTAATTGTTTTAATGCAATGTATGTATGTATGTATGTATGTATATATATAATGTATATAGATTTTCATTTGATTAATGCCAGGTCAGTAAACAGGTGCACACAGCTAACCAACTGTGTGCTGTTGGTTAGCTGTGTGCACCTGTTTACTGACCTGGCATTAATCAAATGGAAATCTAAATACATAAAATTAATTAATTAAATAAATAAATATGAGAAACAGTAAATATATTGCTAAACTGGCCAGAGACATTCCTGTGTAAGCTACAAGGATGTTGTTTGGTATGGATGGCAGGAGTAATATTATAGTAATAAACTTTAGATATATTATAGTAATAAGAAATAAAGTAAAGAATATAAAGTATTTAGTGTCTGTATGGAGAGCAATGTAATGTCATTTCTAAAAGAACTTTTACTTTTTATATGAATACATAAGCATTGTGGGCTGTAGGTTTATGTGATATAATGATATTATCATCCCTACATGACATTCAGTACCGTTAATCGCATTAATGTATTACCAGGTTACACATTTTGCGTAGGATCTTCACAAAAAACATCGGAGTACACCTGTTTTCAATCACAAGTTCTCAATCAAAAATATGCCAAAAAGCAGTATTTTCTCCCCAAAAATGAGAGATGAGCAAATTGACATGTTAAACTGGAATGATCTGAGCAGGTGTTTTGAACTCTCCACTGTTAATAGACACTTCTTGAAACCCTGCTCACTTTCTGTCACAGTAAAAGGAGAATATTCTTCTGATGGTAAAAGGGTGCTTGACAATACAGTCAATCTGTCATCTATCAATTTCTATTGTATAACTTTTTGCATCTCTTTCACAAGAGAGCAAAAACAACTCATGTGATGATGCAGTCAGCTGTACACTGGAGAAACCTAGAGAAGATTGGTTGCTCATTTTGTCAAGCACCATTGTACCATCATAATATAGGACTTCTCCTTTCCAGTGATGAGACATTTCAACAGCAATGGATAGAGACATCTGTTTGCACTGTAGCAGAAGAGACAGTAAACTATTACTGCAGCGATGCATGAGAAGTGATGGGTGAAAAAACCGAGGGCCTGTGTTCTTAGAGGCTCTGTATAAATTTACCTGTTAAACATTTTGAATGGCAGGACCTCAAATGCCACAGATGGAAATGTGTCCTTGTCTCTGCAAGAGCAGCCCAAGCACTATTTAGCTAGAGGTGCAGGGCATTCCACTATTGCTTTTGCTACTGGTTCCCTGACAGGTTCCTCCCCAAGCAGATCTGATGTCTCAAATCAAAGGAGAGATTTGGCATCCCTTAGCCAGGTCACCCATGCCTGTATGTCTGACCCCTTGGACTGAATCACCAACTGAGGACTGTGACCTAGCAATCCATGAAACACTCCTAAAAGCAAGAGCCCCTAGCACACAGGCTTTGCATGCTCTTCGGTGGAAGCTGTTCCACAGATGGTGTGCACCTCATCAGCTGGTCTTGCCTAACTCCAAAGATACTATGTTTTCTTCAGGAACTACTAGACAGCAGCAAGTCTCCATCTGCACTAAAATTTTATATGGCTGCCATCACAGAGCACCAGAGCATAGTGGATTCCATCTCTTTGAATATGCTTATTATGTTTCTTTAAGGGGCAAGGCACCTTCATCTAATATGATTTGCCAAGAACCAGGAGTGGGATCTCTGCCTTGTACTGGAGTTCCTTTTTTACTAGCCTCTGCAGGATGCCAAACTGAAATGGGTATCTCTGAAAACAGTCTAGTGTTTCACTAAAGGTGAGACTGAACCAGCGGTGACTTGGCGAGAAGGTTCCAGGGAAAGATGACAGCTGTATTTATCGCAATTTCTATGTTATATTCCACTACATGAGTTTGTTTGAAGGTCTCAGCATGCACACAGTCACGCACAAGAAGGTGTGGACGTCATCCTCAATCCCCCTGATGGTTACATACGCAACTAGCATTATTTTATTGTCCCTTGTGCTATGCCTTTATTACACATTCCTGAACACTTTCTGACAATCACAGTGAGAATTAATGTGATGAAGCAGATGCTATTAGCAGTACAATGTGACCATGATAACTATGGCAATAGCTGTGTGTAACAAAAGGTCTGATTGTGGAGTGCAGTCAAGAATGCATTAATCATACTCCTGTGTCAGATGTCACACAGAAAATCCAGTATAGGGAAAATGAAGAATGCCACACTATAAGAGTCTAGAAGTACAAGAAAACAATTCTTTTGATTAGTTATCAAAACTAATATGGTGCTTTTGTATTTCCCCCAAATTTCTTTTGTATTTCTACAATATTTCCTCAGCGGTTATTGAAGCGATTCAATTTGGTCTCAATAACTTGGGGCACTTTCACTGTTTAAAAGTGCACAGTCCACAGATCTAATCTAGTGTTCACTTTGCATTTGTCTGAAGGCTATAACCGCAGCATTGCCCCATTAAACACTGATGAAAAATGCATAGTTATATAGAAGCCCCTCCTCAGCCAGTGCACACAAGCTATCATAAAGGTTTCATAAAACACAAACACAGGAGTATTCACAATAATAATATCACATAATAACATGACAGCTTTACATTACAGTCATACATAATTCTTGTTTTTGTTCATTACACTGGGAGACTGACATCCACCATTTAAACCTTCATTAAGATGTACAGTTCACTGTGGCATTTCTGATTTGAGATGAAATATTTTTTGCTGAAAGATTGTTTTTGTTTTTTTTGTTGTTGTGTTGGTACGTTCAGCCGGTTGTGACCAGGTGATCACCAGCATGCCTGTATCCATTATGAGCCCCAATTGGCCAGATAAATATCCCAATAAGAAGGTGTGCACTTGGGCCCTAACCACTACACCAGGCCACCGAATCAAACTGGTAAGTCCACGTTTCCTGTTCATTTTTCTACTAGTGTTGTTATTCCCAACGGAGCATACTGACACCCCCTGGCCCTCACACACACCTTCACCATCTTCAACCGGCTTCTGCCACAGACTGAACAAAATAATCTTTGTCTCTTCAGTCATGTGATTTTTGAACATGGTCTGGCTCGTGGGGTGGGAAGCGGTAGCTCAGTGGTTACGATGATGTACTTCTGATCAGAAGGTTGAGTGTTCAAATCCCAGCATCACCAAGCTGCCACTGCTGGGCCCTTAAGTAAGGCCCTTAACCCTCAACTGCTCAATTGTATAAATGGACAATTGTAAGTTGCTCTGGATAAGGGAATCTGCCAAATGCTGTAAATGTCATTCTTTTCTACAGGTAAACAGGAAGTATTGTGAGGATATAGTTAGTAAACCACAGTAAAACATTAAACAGATATTGAAAATATAGTAAAAGTCTAGCATCCTAGCACTGTATCGCTTTATATTCACTATATCTCTTTCTCTCCTTTAGGCCTTTAATGAGATCGATATGGAAAGCCATCTTGAATGTTCCTACGATCATCTGGATGTTTATAACGGCCCCAGTGATGCATCACCCAGTTTGGGACGTTTTTGCGGAAGCAAAAAACCACCACCTGTTATTTCCAGCACCAACAAGATGTTTCTGCAATTTTTCTCTGATAACTCGGTGCAGAAACGAGGCTTTGAGGCATCTTTTACAACAGGTGGCTAACTCCTTACTCAGAAATGTTAGCAAGATAAGACAACATTAAACTGACACTTTTTAGTTTATTAATGTAATACCCATTTGTTTGACTTTTGAGTTTTGTGATTTAATTGTAATTGTTCTTCCTCTATGTCATATTTGTTGTACACACACAGCGAGGCCCTTTGGCCCATCCACGATGGCTATTGCAATGCCAGTTCAATGAAAAATCATGGATTTTACCATAATTGCTAAGACTGAAAGATACAATACTGTGTGACAGAAAATTACACAATATGACAAATAACATACTAAATGCTATGCTGAAATGCTAATTGACATATTATTTTTTAATAAGCTGTGGCCAAAAAATTTATATACAGAGGCTAAGACTTAATATTTTGAAACCACAAACTAAGTATCTTGTGGCCATGAATATGTCATGACCACGAACTATGTAACTTTAGCCCACATCGTATTATGTTTTAGCAAAGTCATGCTTAGTACATGGCTTTCGGTTACATATTTGGCACGAACTTGCGAAACTGACTTACTTGGCAGCAACAAGAATTGTGTGCAATATACTGGAAGGTATTTTTATTGTTTTTATTTTTATGGTCTGATAATACAAATAATAACTTTATCTTGTATGTGTTGCCTTTCTACACCCAAAAAACATTTTATAGGAAACAAATACAATATCTAGCATTATTTTGAAGAAATCTGTCCTTTTTTCCTCTTTTCTGTCCTGCAGAGTGTGGTGGAGCTCTGAAGGCTGAGGTGGAGCCTGGAGATCTGTACTCTCACGCTCAGTTTGGTGACAATAACTACAGTGCAGCTGAGGAATGTGAGTGGGTAATTTCAGCTGAGAAAGGATTTGGAATTAAGCTCATCTTCAACATCTTCGATTTGGAGGATGAAGCAGAGTGCACATACGATTATATGGAGCTATTTGATGGAACTGATACTAAAGCACCATGCCTTGGGCGATACTGTGGATCAGGGGTAAGGATTTTATTAATCTCCTTCTTCCTAAAATTCCCTAAATATAACTACAAAAACCTTCATCTCTATTAAAAAACCTCTATCTCGGCCAAAATACCCTTAAAAATATTAGTCTCCCCATAAACCTCCCTCAACAATCAATCTCTCAAAAAGTCTCCCACAGATCCTTCCAAAAACCTGAATCACCCAATAAATCCCTCAATAACCCCCATCTCCATAATATCCCTAATTATTTATTAACCTCCATTTCTGTAAAGATCTCAATCTAAGAACCTCCTTCTTACCAACAAAAACAACTGAAATAGTCATAAAACATTCAGGCCCCATTTAAAATCTAATAAAAAAGCACTTCCTCTAACTTCATCATAATCTCTCGAAAACATTCCATTGCCTGCCACATAAATCTCTCTAAAAATTGACATCTTTCTTAAACGTCCCGTAAAGCCCATACCCCCACCCCCACAAAAATCAAACTGTTTCAGACATAACAATGAAGAGTGATGGCTTCCTGTTGAAGAAATATATACATTTTTTTGTTACTGCAGCCTCCAGATGAAATTTACTCAGCTGGGGATGCCATCACCATCAAATTCCATACAGATGATACAATCAGTAGAAAAGGATTTCACGTCCAGTACACCAGCACCAAATTTCAAGACACATTTCACACCAGTAAGTGACTCAGTGTACTGTGTCATGTTGTTCAGTGTCTCAAACAGACTTTCTGACACTGTGTGACACAATGTTATCTATAGATATAGACAAAAGGATGACGCAGAGCTAAAAACTGTCATATTGTCCATCTTGTTCTCTCTCAGCACATAGTTTAGTATCACTCAACACCAATATCAGACTCAGGTAGCAGATGGATGCTAATATACAGTATTTTGATAATTTGGTTTGTATAGTAAAAGTGATACACAAGTATCACATTAAGTATTCATAATTTAAAATGGATTCATTTTGCTGTTGAACAGTTATGGTACCTGAGCCAAACAATGTCTTTTTGAGTGTCACATGTGGTGATTTACTCATGCAGATGACATGCTGCTAAACTGGAGGCTATAAGCTTTCCTTGCTTGTTAGCTTTATTAGCCTTGTAGCTCCAGTGCAAACCTGAAAAAGCTAATTTCAGGCACCAGACATGTCTTGGTTAATCAATAACATTTAGGGTAATCAATAACATTTAGGCAAAGCCTCTATTGCCCCAGTACTTATTTTATTCATTTATTTATGTACCTTTTGGTTCTCCTAGAGAGACTTATAGCAAAGTTTTATGATTGAAATGGAAAAAGGTTTGGAACTGCAGTGAATTCAAAGGATTAATAAACATTTCCAGAATGGTGTCTGTCTTTCTTATTTCTTATTACTCATTTATCCTGTCACAGGGTTTAGTTCAGCGATCTGCATTCTTTAGACTGTTGGTTCTCTTCAAGCACTTAGACATGTTTTATGCACCTTCCTGAACAGGCTTCTGAAGCTTTTAGAACAGAGCTGAAGTAATTGCTTTGGTACATCAGTACATTTATGTCCTTTACTGTTCAGTGATGGTACTGTAGATGTGCTTTTGTAGTTACGCTAAGTTTGCTCAAGTAGGGGAAAATGTTGTAACATGAATACTCACACTTGGAAAAAATCCATATCTTTCAAGGCTTTTAAACCAAACTGGATGTTGTATACGCCTTGAAATTTTTAAGTAAGGAATAAAACACTGGTATTGTAGGAAAATAATCAATGATAAATAATCAATGAGAAGCGTAGTTACTGTTAGCACCCTAAAGTTGATTGTTTTCCAATCACAGAACATCCCAAAGTGCTTTATTATTTATTTATTGCACAGCAATTTTTGGGACATACTTTTTTATCCATTTATAGTTACTGTTTATATTGTGGAACATATGTGAAAGAAGTTATCTCCTGTTATCACTTACATTATGGCAGCTATAAATAGTAATTCCCTGACCTTTCTTTAACTCAACAACAACAACATTATTGGTAATATGTAAAACAATTTATCAAAGGAAAAAACATCAAATGCTAGGGCAAATATAACATCAAAGCGGAAGTGAAGTAAACAGGAAGCCCAATGGCCCCAAGAGAGACAAACTGTCCGAAAGACTGAAAACTGACCAGGGTCAAAGGCGCAGTGCATTAACCTGGAGCAGTCCCCAAATGACTAAGAAACTGCATTCATTGTATCAATTTTTCAATTCCCAAAGGTAAGGGATTTTTTTAAAAATGGTTTGTTGATTTAGTCGCTTCGGATGGTCTTGATTTCCAGAAATCCCCTCCTCAAGGACACAAGTCAGAGTTGTACAAGCAAATTTATAGGAAAAGATGAAACAGTCATGAGAATGGAAGAATTCAGAATCAGTCATTTGCCCGAAGGCCACATACACACTTACACACATTTCTCACTGCACATGGTACATGTCAGCCGTGTTAAGATCTAGATCACTGTTTCTCACAGTGATTATCAGAAAACTAAACACAGTCATGCTTATTCATCAAGTTACATATGGTTAAAATCATGTCTATTTGGAATTTATTTTGTCTACATGTAATGTGTTCACTACATTACACTCCTAAAGGGTTTGGATTAAAATGAAAACATAGGTGATAAACTGTTTATAAATCCTCAATGAATTCATAATATCTAATAAAGTATCAATAATGTAATGAGCAATAGCATGTTTTAGATGACACTGATATTGTAGGGTAATACAGCTAACAGTAATACCATTGATCTAATGGGTAATTTTCAATATTCTAGATGACATTGTTTATCTTGTAGTATCTACCATAATAGATTTTATTACTGTTCATTGTGTCACACTCTTAAACTCTTCAAAACACTTTTTTTTAACAATTACAACATAAAATATATATTAAACTAAACATTAAAATTAGTGTTAGCCCCACATAACCTGTCATCTCTTGTGCATGTTGAATAACAATGTATGGAACAGCCAGTATGAGCTAGTTATATGTAGAATAGAATAGCATTTTATTATTTATGTAAAAGAGGTAAAGCAATTTTTAACCAATTAAACAAACCATGCTTCTTGTTAACTAGGTGCTTTTTAGTGTTATCTTTATTGCAGTGTTATACTTTCAAATATCAACATCAGACTGTAGACCTCTGCTGATAATGACTTATATAATTTTTAGATATTAAATATGCACCATGTATTTTCATCTACTTTACATTTTTATAGTTATCATTATGTCCTCTTTTGCCTCATATTTGTTGTACTATAAGATGTTTTTTGGTTCTCTAGTAGGTGATATTTATGTAGTGAAGCAATGTTAGTGCTGAGTGAATGGAATATTGTTTTCTCTAAGCAGTCAGAACCTATGACCAAGATGGGACATTTTACACTCAGGACAGGGTTTTAGTCTGGAAAATATGGTACTGCAAGAATCTTTCACATCTTCTCTTTATCCATACCATGACTTTGACAAACATCAGTACACGTCTTGTAATATTTAGGCTCCTTTATATTTATGCTTTTCAGATGATGCACAAATTCAAACTCTGAATTTATTTATTTATTTATTAAATCTGTTGAGTCATCTCTAAATTTTTTCACCTGCTCTAACCCATTATAATTTGTAAACTCTAAATTTGTAATTATAAAACTAGTAATTCAGGACTTTGCATTTCCCTGAGAAACAACAGAATGAAAATCAGCCTAAAGACAGAATACAGGAGAAAAATGCTGCACACGTGTTATTTGTATATATGTTTCTCTGTGCTTTTCTTTTAAATCGTTCTATTCTGTTTAGACCAAATTACCCAACTGTTTTTTTATTAAATGGATTCTACAGATCCTTGGACCTATTACTTATTATGTCTGTAAACTGTGACAGAACAATCACTTGAACAAAGGTAAGTTATCTATGCAATGTAATAACTCAGGCCTTCAATCTGTAGTCACAGTAGTAGCAGGAGAATTAACATTAAATGTAATGGAAATTAATGAAGCTTTAGAGTTGATAGTGCAGTCATACAGAATTGTGCTCCATGCTGAAGAAATCATTGAAAGAGAGAGAGAAAGACAGAATAATACAGTCTAACAAGTTTTCTAATTTGCTTATTTAAAGTAGCTAACAAAGTAACAAATTACACACTTATTAGAATGAGAATACCAGCGACAAAGTCTCAAAACCAGAAGGCGCTGAAGAAAATAACACTTCCGTGTCACTTCAGATTTTGCTTCACTCATTTTAACTCCATAAGGAAAGGTAAAGTAATATTTAATAGAATTTTTAACTCAATTATCGCGACCCCAAATCTGAAATTAAAACAGCAGCTAGATTGTTAGTATTAAATAACGTGCCAGGTAAATCTCGATTTAGTGCCTTTTTAATGGTGTGTATACAGACATGTCACATTTTCCCAAGCCCTGTTAAGTGCAATCAGGTTGTTTGTAATTATGTACAGCCTACATTCTTTGTACATGTCATGTTTCAGAATGAAAAACAGGCCAGTGACAGAAATACTGAAGAAAAATGCCTTCTGCTACACAGATGTTATTTGTGTATAGTGCCTCCAGAAAGTTCTCACTGCCTAGTGATTCCTTTTTTTCTGTGTTGAAACATCAGGTGTAAGTATACTGTATTAGAATATAATTTTTTCTGCTCTTTTTGAAGTGACTCTTTACAGAAATACAATTAAATTCATATGTCTCAGAATTACTTTCAGAATTTACCTCCCTTTCTTTTATCAGTCTAAATTAGGACTGTTTAATTTTCATGAGCACTCACATGAAATATGTTAAACAAGGTACACCTGTGCTAATTTCAAATCCACCTGTGTCCAATTGTATATCAGAGTATATCACTGACATTGGGAGGTCTCACAGCTAAAACAGCAGATCAGATCAGTCCTACTGTCATGAGGACCAAGGATCTGCCCGTGAAGCTTTGAACTGAAGTTGTTAGGAAGAAAAAGATCAGGAAAGCTTTGAACCTTCATAGGACCATTGTGAAATCCATTATAACAAAGTGGCAAAACATGGCACAACCCAGACACCACCAAGATCGGGCCGTCCTGTCAATGAGGACACTGTGTCCCAGCTATGACACTGAATGAGTTACAGAGCTCCACTACCTGAAAAAGGAGAACTTGTGCAGACATCAACAATATCATCAGCTCTTCAAAGATCTGGCCCCCTTGGGAAAGTGACCAGAAGGAAGCCACTTCTAAGAAAGGCTAGCATAGAGGCACACCTGGAGTTTACTAGAAGGCATGTGACAAAATCTGAGAGCTTTTGGAAAAACATTTTGAGCCTATGACCATTAATGATTAATGAAAGATTCTCCCACTGTGCCTCTTTTTTCACAACCTCCCTTCCTGCACTGGCATTGGCTAGTTGTACACCGCCTCTTGCACTCTGAGTGGTTGGTTGTATCACTCCTCCCATGTTCTGATATACTTTTTTTTTTAACCCAAAAGAACATTAAAATATTGAAGATGTAAAAATGGTAAAATGGGATACTAAGAAAACATGCTTGCCAAAAACCCAGAACAAAACAGCATTGCCTTTAGTGAGAGAGTGTGCAAGTTCTAGAGCTACAAACATGTATTAAACCAATTAAGAAAATAGAAAAATGAATAAATGACAATTGATTCTGGGAGTTAATTAAAAAAAAACTAATACTGCACATAAACCTATTACAGCCAAAAGACAGCAAGAAGTAAATGCAGTTATAAAACATAGTATAACTGTCCATATTTAAATTATCATTGATTGTGAATTATGTATTTTATTCACACATCTCCTCATAGAGACTGAATCATGAGCAATTTTTGTTGTATTATTTATGCATCACTTAAATAATATTTCTAACAGTGCACCTATCCACAGTTAATCTTTCACCATGGCTGCAAAAGTGCTGCTCAAACCAATTAAACATTTAATCCAGTTTAGCTTTGTGGTGTGTGAAAGGTGTAAAGGGTTCAAAGGTGAAACATATTAGCCATATCTACTCCCTTACCCAGGTGTTATGAAAGCTAATGCAGTGGCCTATATCTGTAATAAAGAGTGGCATAACTCAGGGATTCTTTCTAGTCTCAAGTTAAAGTTTAATTTCACCGTAACAGATTGACATACTAGTGAGGTTATTGCTACAGTGCCAGTAAGAGTCATTAAGCTAAGAGACACTGGCATGCTCAAAGACCTGTTACAGTCCAGGTCGGAAATGTTCTTGTAACAAATTTAGGCCTGAGGCAGGAGTCTGTTATGGTGATTTGTGACTCTTTGTGTAAAAATCCCAAAGATTTAAACAGATTTTTCGAACTACTAGGACATTCATCAGGATGGTACAGAAGTCAGTGGTGGTGGGTTTGGCGGTGCTGTTAATTGCTGCAGTGGGGACATTTTTAGGTGTGTTTTTTGGATATAGGGGTAACCTTTCACCTGTCGTCATTGAGAGATCATACCAACATGCCGCTGTAGCGGCAGACGCCGGGCCGTGCTCTGAAGTCGGCAGGTGAGAGCTCAACACACACACATTAAATAATAACAAGTCCTGTGAATTTACTGTCTCCAATACTTTCTTCTCCACTATGTTACAAGAATGTGCAGTTGTTACACATGGGCAGAAGTGTGTAGTGGGAAGCAGATTGGCCAACTGATACACACAATGCATATTTATGTTTTTGTGAGTTTTTCAGGTAGACATATCCTATAGACCACTGTAGGTACAGTGGATATAAAAAATCTACACTCCCATGTTAAAATGGCAGGTTTTTGTGAAGTAAAAGAATGACACCAAGATAAGTCATGTCAGATCTTTTCCCACCTTCAGTGTGAAATTGCAAAGTATATAATGGAACACAATCAGAAACCTTTTTAGGGAAAAAAGGAAAAATAAAAAACTTACAATAACCTAGTTGCATAAGTGTGCACACCCCTAAACTACTACTTTGTTGAAGTACCTTTTAATTTTTTATACCACTCAGTCTTTTTGGCTAAGAGTCTATCAGTGTGGCACATGTTGGCTTGGCAATATTTTCCCATTCTTTCTTGCAAAAACATTCTAGATCTGTCAAATTGTAAGGGCATCTCCTGTGCACAGCTCACTTCAGGTCACCCACAGATTTTTAGTTGGATTTAGGTCTGGGCTCTGGCTAGGTCATTCAAAAACATTGATCTTCTTTTGGTTAAGCCATTCCTTTGTTGATTTGGATGTATGCTTTGGTTTATTGTTGTGCTAAAAGGTTAAATTCCTTTTCATCTTCAGCTTACTAGTAAATACCTTATGGTTTTGCACTAAAATTGACTGGTATTTGTAGATATCCATGATTCCCTCCACCTTGATAAAAGCCACAGTTCTGGCTGAAGAAAAGCAGCCCTAAAGCATGATTCTGCTACCACCATGCTTCACCGTGGGGATGGTGTGCTTTTAGTGATGTACTTTTTTGTGCCAAGCATACTTATTGGAATTATAGAATTATTATAAATTTTGGAATTAGTCCTATCAGACCATTACACACTTTTTTCACATGGTTTGGGGTGATTTAGTTGGGCTTGGTTGTTTTTTATGAGAGAGGTTCCGTCTAGCCACCCTACCCCACAGCCCAGACATGTGAAGAATACAAGAGAATGTTGTCACATGCAGAGAGTAATCAGTACTCGGCAGATATTCCTGCAGCTCCTTTAATGTTGCCAAATGGCAGCCTCCTAGTAAGTTGGCAGCCTTGTAGTAAGTTCTTGCCTTGTCCTTTTGTAAATTTGGTGGGATGTCCTTTTCTTGGTGATGTTACTGTGCAACAAAATGCAACTATATGGTGTGTGTATCTGATGAAATGACCAGAGAAGCAAATAGCTGTGTGTGTGTGTGTTTCTGTGTCTCAGAGACATTCTCCTACAGGGTGGTTCTGCTGTAGATGCAGCAATTGCTGGACTGTTGTGTGTAGGTTTGATGAATGCTCACAGTATGGGGATCGGAGGAGGCCTGTTCCTCAACATCTACAATGCTGACACAGGTACACACACATACACACACACAAAAAAAACGCATACACACACAGAGTAAACAATTCCCTTTCCTACTGAACCATCCTCTTACACAGAACACTCACACTAAATCATCCTTAGAACAATAATATGTCTGTCAGCCAATATGTTGGAGTTTAACTGCAAATAGGTATCTAGAAGTTCCGTAACATGAATGTTCTTTCCTTTTAGCATTTTGTTAATATGGTTGAATTATAAAATAAAATGTAAAAAAAACCACTTATTTTAAGACAACAAAAAAATTATTGGGGGACAGGAATCAAAGGTAATATCAAAGGTCAACTACTGTCAGAAATAGAAACTTACTGACACTTTCTGACCAATCAGAATCGAGAATTCAACATTGCTGCAGTATAATATAAAGTAACAAGACGATTTTACCAGAAAAACATTTTGTATGAATGAATCCCCAGCCCCTCTGCCTCCATAATTCCTATGCCAGCTAGCTAGTTATTACATCACTGTCACACCTGAGCTTTACTCTAGCTGCTACCACTTCATCATGGTTGCAGTAAATTATCTTAAAAATTCTAAAAATCAAAACCTAGAGTGACTTTTAGATAGCCTGAATAAATGACAAGGATTAAGAGCCCGAAGAAAGAGTGATGAACAGAAAAGATATGAAGAGACAGACAGACACCATCTTATCACAAATTGATTAGGCTTAAATATCTATTTCACTATGACATGTAACTATGCAACATTTCCTAAATAATGAGGAAATCACCATTAGCCAACAAAGTTTTAGGTATACTGACTGCATTTACTGCTATGTTTGTTAAACTGGCTCATTATCCAACATGATCTCTTCAGGCAGACAGCAAAGGTAAATGTAGAGAATAATCTAAATGAAAACATTTCCATGTGGTTTTGGTAAAATACATGTATGTTTACGTAAAGTATAAATGTCTAAGTATATTATTGGCAAAAACAGTCAATTTTGGCTGAAACTAGATTTTTCATAAATTTTCCAGAAATCAGCCACAGCAACATCTGTTGAGTTTTCTCAGACTGCCACACATATATCACTCAGCACAGGCTCCTTTCTTATATCTAACTTCTGAAAAAGACTTTGTGATTTTTCTTTTTAATAGGAAGAGTGGAAACAATTGACGCTCGTGAAACGGCACCCGCTAACTCCTCTCGGGACATGTTCGGGAACAGCACTGATCTTTCTCAGAAAGGTACTCATTAACCAGTTACATAATCCAGGATCCAGTCTTCAGGAACAGGGGAGCCAGCCAACAGACAGGCTGCATCACAAGTTTAATAGAAAAAAGGGGGGGGGCAGGCTTTAGGATGGTGTACTATTGGGGTGGTCAATAATAATAATAATAATAATAATAATAATAATAATAATAATAATGATAATAATAATTTCAGCTGCAAGCAGCATTTTCGGGGGCCAAGCACCCAGACTTGGTGAGCTGCACATTCACAGACATGCTACAATTGTTGCTATACAATCACAGGAAAGCAGAGCCATAACTTTAGGCAAAGAGATTCAAGAGTGATTTGTAGTTTCACTCATGAGGTGTATGTTTTGGCCACCAAATTTGGTGACGATTAGAAGTGAAAAAAACAGTTTTTGACAAAATCCAAGATGGCGGAAAATCTAATTAGGCGAAAATTGATGTCATAGGGTGCATTGAACTTGTTTTGACCCAGGGAATGCCTGGCTTTTAAATTTTGAACCATGTGTCCAAAATTTAAAAGCCAGGCATTCCCTGGGTCAAAACAAGTGATTGGCCCCCTAATAATAATAATAATAATAATAATAATAATAATAATAATAATAATTATTATTATTATTATTATTATTATTATTATTATTATTATTATTATTATCATTATTATAGAAAGGTTTCTGCTAAAGTTGTTTTGTTTTCAGGCGGCCTTTCCATTGCTGTTCCTGGAGAAATTCGAGGATATGAGCTGGCTCATAAGCGTCACGGCAAGCTGGCCTGGAAAGAACTGTTCATGCCAAGCATCAAACTCGCAAAGAATGGATTTCCTGTGGGTAAAGCTCTCGCTGGAGCAATTGCCAACAACAGAAACACTATCCTCACAGATGAAGAATTATGGTAAGTATCTATGTTCACCAGATTTATTGTAAATATGGTAAAGATTTATGGTAAATATCTATGTTCACCAGATCAATTTTGTTTTTTGTTTCAGTTCTGTGTCTTCTGTGTATCAGTTCTCTGCTTCATGTTTGAACTTAAATTGTTCTGTATATCACTTTCCATATTCTGTATTTTGTGTTTCAATTTTTGTATTTTGTGTTTCAGTGCCATGGTTTATGTTTCAGTTCCATGATTTGTGCCTCATTTCTGTGCTTTGTGTTTCATTTCTGTGTTTTGTGTCTCTGTTCCATGTTTTCTGTGTTTTGTGTTTCGGTTTACATTTACATTTACATTTATGGCATTTGGCAGACGCCCTTATCCAGAGCGACTTACAATAGTGCTTTGAAGTCTATCAAAAATACATTCTGATATTGGCTCGGTAGGTCACAAACTAGGAATACCATCAGTCCAAAACTCTGTTGGGGAGGTTTTTTTTTTTTTTTTTTTTTTTTTTTTTTGTTTTGTTTTTTTTTGTTTTGTTTTTGTGAAAGTGCTAATTTAAGTATTTTATGAAGAGGTAAGTCTTTAGCCGTCGTTTGAAGACTGCCAGTGACTCAGCTGTTCGGACATCTAGGGGAAGTTCATTCCACCACCTTTGTGCCAGAACAGAGAAGAGTCTCGATGCATGCCTTCCTTGTACCCTGAGAGATGGAGGGACCAGTCGAGCAGTGCTAGAGGATCGGAGGGAGCGTGGTGGCGCTCGAGGTGTGATAAGTGCTTTGAGATAAGTGGGTGCTGGTCCGTTTTTGGCTTTGTAGGCGAGCATCAGTGTTTTAAATCTGATGCGGGCAGCTACAGGAAGCCAGTGGAGGGAGCGCAGCAATGGGGTGGTGTGGGAAAATTTAGGAAGGTTGAAAACCAGTCGTGCAGCTGCGTTCTGGATCAGTTGCAGAGGACGAATGGCGCTCAGAGGCAGACAACGGTTCTGTGTTGTATGTCTCAGTTTTATGTTTTGTGTCACAGTTCCCTGTTTGTGTCTCAGTTCCATATTTTGTGTCACAGTTCCCTGTTTTGTGTCTTACTTCCATGTTTTGTGCTTCAGTTCCGTGTTTTCTGTCTCAGTTCTGTCTTATGTTTCAGGTCTGTTTTTTGAGTTTCAGTTCTGTGTTTTGCATTTCAGTTCCATGTTTTGTGTTTCAGTTCTGTTTTTTGAGTTTCAGGTGTGTGTTTCGCATCTCAGTTCTGTGTTTTGTGTCTCAGTTCTGTATTTTGCTTTTGAGTTCCATGTTTTTTGTTTTAGATCTGTTTTTATGTTTCAGTCCTGTGTTTAGTGTCTCAGTTCTGTGTTTTATGTCTCAGTTCCATGTTTTGTATCTTAATTCTGTGGTTGTGTTTCAGTTCTGGGTTTCGTGTTTCATTTCCCTGGTTTGTGTTTCATTTCTGTTTTGTATTTCAGTTTGTAAGGTTACATACAGTATGTAACCGTAGTTCTGTGCAGAACCACCAGGGCGGTATCCTTCAGAACTACTGGAAATTTCTGTGTGCTCATTTCTTTGGCAATGACCTTACATTTCCTTGACCATGACCCCATGTGGATAGCTCTAAAAAAGCCCCCACTATGTCTCGTTCACCCGATCATTCTCACTCACAGAGTATGATAAAACAATGTTTGGTATATAAAATCTAATGAAGGTATTATGAACTCCATGTTGCTACTTCAAAATGTCCAATATTAACATCCATAGCATGTGTCAAATTGCATTTAATGGTGGGAATGAGTCTCTTGATTTGCTTTCAACTTTGCTTGTGCAATAACTTCTTTTGCCCAATGAGTTAACTTGTCTCTAGCCCATTTACAGTGTTCACCAAGCCACACAAACAGCCAGTCAGTGGCATGCCGCTTCCACATAGCATTTGAAAGTCCTCACTTGACACTGTGGGGTCATGTTCACAAGGAGATGACTTTATTATTTGTACTTGACAAGGACATGTAAATCTCTCAAAACACTAGACAAGAGGTCATGACTTGTAATTCCTCACATCCAACTAGGGAAAAAAGAAAAAAAAAAAAAAAAACACACCCTCAACTCCTGTAGACAAAGTAGTACATCTTATCTTTAAATGTGTTATATTGTATATAGAAAGTAATTGCTTTAGATCAGTCAACATACAGACATATTTGCTTGTTAAATCTATTTCATTGACTATAGAATTCACTGTTTTGAGGAGGAAAATATACAACAGTCATGACAGTTAACTTACTAGCTTGTTGCTAACAAAAGACAAATATGGAGGCATCTATGGGGGTTTTTTTGGCCCACTTTTTAGCTTGAGGTTGAAAATGACATTATTCTGAGCTCTGAGTTTCCACTTCCAAGCTAAGTCAAATGCAGCAGTAAAACTGTTTTTGTTTCAGTTTAGTTTTCGTGTTTTAGTTCTATGTTACTTGTTTTCTTATGTTCCATGTTTCAGTTGTGTTACATGTTTCAGTTTCATTATTTTGCTTCTGCATTTCTTGTTTCAGTCCTGTGTTTTAGATTAGAGTTGTGTGGGGATTTTTTGTTCTTGAAATCCATTTTGTGTTTCAATTCCATGTTCAGTTCTTTGTCTTGTGGTTTGGTTCTGTGTATTAGTTTTATTTTCCTGTCTTGTGTCTCAGGTCTGTGCTTTGCATTACAGTTCTGGGCTTTGTGTTTCAGTTCCGTATTCTGTAACAAAAATGGAGATATCTTAAAGGAAAATGACACAATCACCTTCCTTAAACTGGCAGATACTTATCAGCAGATTGCAGAGAAAGGGGCAGATGCATTTTACAATGGAACAATCGCAGAAAATCTTGTCAAAGACATTAGGAATGCAGGTGGGCTTTCCTTCTATAAACCTTGACACCCCCAAGAGGAAGCCACTGGTTTTTCCCTTTAATTTGTCATCCATTTGCTTTTTGAAATTTATAAATAGAGAAAATTAATGTCTGATTATGTGTGTGGGCGTGTGTTTTTAGGTGGCATTATAACTATGGAAGATTTAATGAATTACACTGCACTGTTGGATGAAAACCCTCCGAAAGTATCAGTGGGTGAATTTACAATGTTTGTGCCAGACGCTCCATCCAGTGGCCCCATTCTCACCCTCATCCTCAACATCCTGAACGGTGAGAACACACTTCTCTGCCAAAAGCAGAGAAGCCACTTGACTCAGAAACATGTTAACTTTACTCGTAATGAAAACAAACACAAATTATTTGAATGCATAGGGTCTACTGACTGTCACATACACTAATACATTTTGGGGAATGTTTTTTTTTTAAATCCCATTTCCATTTTGACCATCCTGCCCACTTCCACAGACAATATAAACAATATAAACAAAGTAGTACTGACTGTATGTAGGTCCTATGCACATACATGTATGTCCATGTGCATCTGCATTAAAATAAACACCACATGCCCTGGCAACTTTTTGGTTGTGTCCAACAGGATCCCATTCAGGATGCACACCTCTATATCAGTGCTTATGTGCATCCCGACTGGGATCCTGTTGGGATGCACACCTCTAGATCAGTGTTTGTGTGTTCTGATCACAATCTCTTCCCCTCTGCAGGTTATAACTTCACAGCAGACAGCGTTTCCAACACTGAGAAGAAAATTCTCACATATCATCGTATAGTGGAGGCTTTCAAATTTGCATATGCTAAACGCAGTGTTCTGGGAGACCCCAAATTTCTTAACATCACTGATGTAAGTTCTGATGAAAGTCATCTTAGAACTACAACAACACCTGAAAATGCCTTGCGTGTGTAACTACTACATTTTAAAATAATTGTTACAGTTTTATTGCTAAAAAAAATTAGAGACATCCTGGATACTGCTAAGTAATGACCGGAATGTGGAGTTGAACAATAATTAATACAGCACCAAGAGTAAAAGTATATAGAAAGAGTTCTCTGTAGCTGCCTCAGATTTTACTGTCCCTATTCTGTTAAATGTAATGTTATATTCATATGTTTGATGTACTGCTTTATCACATTACTTTCCCAGTTTATCCAGAACATCACATCTAAAAGCTTTGCAGATTCAATCCGGCAGAAAATCACGGATAACACAACACATAATGACAGTTATTACGAACCCGAATATTTTCTTCCGGAAAATTATGGAACATCTCATATTTCTGTAGTGGACGCGGACGGAAGTGCAGTCTCTGCCACCAGCACCATTAATCAGTAGTAAGTGGCCAGAATACGCCATTTTAACTGTTTACTATAGATAGATAGCTATATAGACTATCTATAATGATAGACTAATTTGGTTCTATGTTCTTATTCTTATTTTGGAAAAAGTATATTTATAAATGTGTGTTTGTAATAATGATGTCTTTTCCTTTTTCCATAGTTTTGGCTCCAAGGTTATGTCCTCATCTACAGGAGTGTTGTTGAATAATGAGATGGATGATTTCAGTTCTCCTCTGATAATTAACGGATTTGATCTTCCACCTTCACCTAATAACTTCATCATACCACGTTAGTAAACTTTCTTCCTAAGATATGCGGAGGAATCCAGAACCTTGATCAATTTACATTTGATGATATCTTGCTTTTTAGATGTTACATGTTTAGTGTACTTAGTACTTCAGTGTACCTAAGCTGAACAAAAAAGAACTGTTACAATTTTCTTTATGTTGCACATGATCTTTGTTTCTAGATAAGCGTCCCATGTCGTCTATGTGTCCTGCTATCCTGTTTGATAAAAATAACAAAGTTAAACTGGTGGTTGGTGGCTCAGGAGGGACAAAAATCACAACATCAGTTGCTGAGGTAAGTTGTTTTAAAGTATTAAAGAAAGAAAGAAAGAAAGAAGTGAGGGATGAAAGAGATTGCAGAAAAGAAGTAGGAAGATGAAGAAGCAGTGTGACTCTACTGCACTCACCTCACAGAAGCATTGTTCTGTTCAGAAGTAATGAACAGAAGGCGAATTTTGCAGTTAATTGATATAGATTTTTTGGTAAAGTAACAATTGTGTTTTAGGTCATTTTAAAATCACTGTTCTTCAACTACGATCTGAAGAAAGCCGTTCTTGATCCCAGAGTTCATCATCAGCTCAGTCCAAAATTCACTGTGTTAGAGCCAGATTTTGACACGGTGAGTGAAAACATCCATTAATTACTAGCACTAATGCAGAACTGTATTTTCTTTGTCTATACATTTACAATGTGGAAATTAACATTTGAAAAAGAAGACACTGGATATATATTGCAATATGAATTAGGAGTGGTGAATATGAATATCAATATGAATGAAATCTTACAGTGTAATTTCGATTATTGCCACAAAGAAAACCAAATTATACAAAATAGCAATTAAATAAAGAAGCCAAAATCTTTGTGGGAACCGCTCACTGTCAGATCCTACTGTGATTAAATGAGCGTCACACTCATATGTGCTTGTTTAATAATCCATTCCAAAATCATCATTAATATGGAGTTGGTACCCCTTTGCTGCTATAATAGCCTCCATTCTTCTGGGAAGGATTTCTACTATATTTAGGAACGTATCTGTGGGAAATTGCACACAAGAGCATCCATGAGCTCATGCACTGATGTCAGATGAGAAAGCCTGTCGTGCAATCAGCATTCCTATTCATCCCAGAAGTGTTCAGTAGGGTACCATGTCTTTATAGACCTCGCTTTGTGCACAGGGGCATTATCATGTTGGAACAGATCTGGGCTAAGCCTGTTAGCTCTAGTGAAGGGAAATCATAATGCTGCAGCTTACTAAAAACTCTCTAGACAATTGTGTGCTCCCACCTTTGTGGCAACAGTTTGGGGAAGATCCACATATGGATGCAATGGTCAGGTGTCAATATACATTTGGTCATATAGTGTATATTAAAGGCAGGTGCGTTGGAGGTTACAACTGTTAAACCTATAGACAAAAGACTCATAGACAGTGCAACTATTAACTGTAAACTTAAATTTTTGGTGCCTGACGTGCCTAATTAGAGTGATAAAAACATAAATTAAATTAGAAATTTAATTTAGTCAAATTAAATTAGATTTCGATTGTTCCAATAAAAAAAAAGTCATTTGATACATTTCTCAATTTACTAAACATTTAATAATATGTATTTCTTGATTCACTTGTTACTATTTCTTAATTAGAATTTCAAGTTTTAGAGTATTCAAAATTAAATCATTCAAACAAAAATGCTGTTATACATTATGTTCAAAAACATTTGATTGGCAGTATGTTTCCAGGTGAATTTTAAAGACAAGAAAATAGAAAATTATATTTTTATATTGTCTTGATAAAGTACCTTCATTTCTTGTGTATATGTAAATATTATATGCAGCGTGGATAATTCAGTCTCCCTGTGCAGGCTGTAATGGATGGGCTTATTAAGAAAAATCACCTGATTGAGATGTTGACATCAACGGGTGCTGTGGTTCAGGCGATCCTACATGAGGAAAACCATCTATTTGCTGAATCCGACCCTCGAAAGGGAGGATACCCTGCAGGATACTGAGGCTTCATTTTGTTTCCTATTTATCCATGATGTGTCCCATCATCTGTTTAGATTTTATAGCATTAGTGATATTAAAATGATCAGACTGACCTTAAAGAGTTTCATACTGTCATACGTGTGACATCACAGACTGAGGTTTAAACCAGTCATCTGAATAATGTCTTAGTATGTGATTTAACACATTAAACTTAAAATTAATGTTTTAACCCTTAATGATTAAGACACATTTACTTCTTTTTCAGTTTTTATCATATCCCTGCTTTTAGTATAGACTTGTTATGAGTATGTACAAGCAGATAGTGTGATGCACCAAACACTGTGGTTTCAAAAAGTCATTTTATTACACATGTAAAAACACACACGTGTAGATTGTTCCACATAATGTTCCACAACACACACATTTATACCACTTAAGTGATAACAGATTATAACCAGATTCAAAAAATCAAGTCACATTAAAAAATATAATAAAAAAATCTATAATATTTGTAACTATTTTAGTGCCCACTACGAGTGCAATATAGTATATCTTTTTTTTCTGATTATGCTTATTTCCTTTAATGGTCCTGTAGTATTGTCAATGCTATTTTAAGTGTCTAAGTCAACAATGATGTACTCCATGGGAAAGCAAACAACAATAACTGCATGGCTACTATAAACACACAAAAAATAAGGCTAACATTTAGGCTAATGCAAAAATGAACAATGCTTGTCAGTTGGCTGTGTAAGTCCTGCTAGATGCCAAAAGAAACCCCTATACTTTAAAAAATATATATGGTAAAGAAGTTTAAAAATCAGTACAAAACCTATAGTTACATCACGATTATGCAAAATTATACAAAACAGTATTAAACATCATACAACATATAAGGCTACATGAAAAATAGTCTAAATAATGTCACATTTACATTCACTTTAGGCACAGTCTGCTGTTTGGCTCAGTTTGGTTTATTTGCTGCTCTGTGTGATGTTTCAGCTTTTCATGGTGTACTTTTTTGTAGGGTACTCAATGATAAGTTTAACTCCAAGTCTGTATCAATAATATATATTACCTTAGACGAACAGAACAGAATCTGCTGCTTGATTTTGAAATTTTTTTCCAGGTTAGTTTTTTTCTGTGAAGTAGCTCTGCTTCAGTTCAGTTGCTTCTTGTAGTGATTGCATTTCATCTTTTGACCCTTGCCTCCTGGATTTGCCCATTGTGTTTGATAATTCCCCTCCTTACAACCTTGATTTTTGGACTTGATCAGTAACCTGATGCATTTCCTTTTTTCCTACCATCAGAGACAGCAGTGATGCAGCCATGCTCTTTCATTATGGCGTTCACAACATTAAAGGAAAATTTATTATCTTTTACATCATGTCCGAAAGACTGCATGGCATCCTTCATCGACTGTAAAAGAAAAAGAACAGTAATGTTAAAAGACAAAAAAAGACCTTCTTATCAATGGGAATTTAGGGAAACAGCCAGTTACAACTAAGCATGTGTCGCTAATATTCAATATGTGATATTTTTTGGACACATAAAAATATTGTCACTTCTCCTGCATTCCATTCAGGAGGTGGCTCCCTAGGTAGGCAGCATTTTTATGCAGCATACACCCCATTCAGGAGGCAGAATCAGGATAGCCTGTTTTTTGTTTGTTTTTAAAGTGTTTTTAAGTATGTTATAATATAATTTTTATAATATATAATATTATTTGTGTACTGGACAAGAGTGAACATGAAAAGCAAACATTTTTCAATTTCACATTTTTCAATTTTTTCAACATGTTTGTTGTATGTATCGCATCACATACATAACTAAGCCGAGAAGTTAGCAAAGTACAATTTAACAAATGTCACAGTGTTCTTTATACTTTACAGTTTGAATGCTTGAATCATATTGGTCAGAAGGTGTTGATTAATTTTCTATAACAGCACAACTCTGACAGTACTTCTGACAGTACTTCAAATCACAGATTTATATTAAAGTGCTCGTTTATAGAAGGAGTGTCCACCTTGTGTCAGTACTTTGTAACAGTCAGTCTTATTAATTTCAAGAGAGAGAAAAAGGAGAGGCTGATGAGTGAACAGTTGTTTATAGCTGTTACAAGTGATAACGAAATCTAATTTGTTTTGTGGATATTCCACAATATTAAATGTAACTATAAATGATAAAAACTATGATGTGTTTTTCTTCAATTAATAAGAAATTCAATCTTTGGAAAATTGCTGTTGTATAAGACGAATAAAACATTCATTACTTAAAATGCTACCCAATGAGAACAGACAAAACTAACCATTAAGTCAATTACAAGATAATCTGTTATAGAGGTCATAATCAGCACAGATTCATTTACGTTCAAAATGTGCAAATATAAGGTACAATCCTGTATGTGCAACTTCTAAAAGGCAGTGGTGTAAATAAAAGAGTAGTGGCATTACGGTCAGATGTATATTAGAGGAACAGTAGTAATTTTAACCTTTTCAGAAATCATACCTACCTTATCAAACCCTTGCTCAAACTCCACTGAATTATCTGAGCTGACAAAAACCACTTTGTCTTTGATGGCATCTTCCAGGTTCATCCCAAACCACAGTTTGTTCATTATTGCCTGTATAAAAAGTGAAAAAAAAAAAAAAAGAACATTTAACAAAGAATAAATGATAAAAAAAAATCATATAAAAATTCTAGAACATTTATCAATCTCTCATGATGTAACTTTATGAGTTTATTTACTTAGTCATAAATATATTCTTTATTTAGAATTTGAGTCCAAAATGTCAACAAGCATTACATAAAATGATAAAAGCTTAAACAATGTACGGTAATCATTAATGAAATGACTAACATAAATCACATAACTACATTATACCTTTATTAAACTTGGTAAATTTTACAGGATATATAAAACAGTTTTTAAATTATACACTTTACCCAATCACACATTCTTTTTCCTAAACCTGCCCTGAACATTCTCTGTAATATAAATGTGAAAGTTTTCTAATTTCTCTGAAAGAGTTGTAACTGTTGGCAAAATCCTTTTTTTTGAGCTTGTTGTTATCTTAAGTGTTAGGATAGAGATAGTGTGTGTGCGCTGTGTTTGTGTGATTTGTGTGTGCTTTACCGTGGCCATGGCGGTGATAATCTGACTCCCTCCAGATCCTCCAATAACTAGAACTTTCTCTCTGTGCTTTGAGTGGATAATAACAGGTGACATGGAGGATGGGGGCTGTTCACCTACACAAACACCCAGATACAGATTAATTAAAGCTAAAAAAAAAAATAGCATGATTAAAAACCCTGGGATTTCTTTATATTTATCCAACAGGAAATGATGACCAAATAAAAGCTGCAAATGAGGATGCAACCAACTGATGGAGTGAGGTTTAATGGTTCAGGAAACAATGGAACTATAAAAGGAAAATGAAGGACAGAAGGACCAGATGGTGCACAGAGTATGACGGGTTAACAGGGATAGAATTAGGGTGTGCATGTGTGACAATTCTTATCATTACTCTATTACTACTATTATTATTATAACTATTATTATTATTGGCTAGGAAGCAGTTTACCTGCAGAGACAGAATCGGCTTTTCCGCAGAAATCCGCTAGCTCGTTGTTCAGTATGATCCCCGTTTTAGGAGAATAGATGCCTGATCCAAACCTGCACAAACAGGAAAAAACCCACATAATTAAGTAAACAATACCAAATATTAGCATCTGATACACACATTGTCTAACTGCAGTACTCACAAGTGATTGATGGTGCTGGTGACAGAAACGGCTGAGCCATCACTTGCTAGAACAGAAACATGCGTTGTCCCGAATCGATCGGTGGAGGGGGTGACATTGTAGTAAGACACCGGGTGTGTACCACTGCTGCTGATCATCGACCTGATGTGATCAACAAAGGCTGAATCCAACAGATGTTGTGTCTGAAACAGGAAATTTGAGAAAAGTAAATGGTGAACAACCAAAATGAGCAAGCAGAAAGTTATGAAAGCCCAAACTGAACAGACAGGAAGCCATAAAGAAACTAAATGAGCAATCAGTCAAAAAGAGCAAAAGTAATCAACCATATAGTGAAAAAATTTCAAATAAGCAAATCACAACTAGTCTAAATGACAGGGCGGTAACCCTGGGCACCTGGGACAAGCAGATTTCATGTCTAGGCTTTTTTTTTTTTTTTTTTTTTTTTTGTAGTTGCCTGGAGAACAAGTAGGTTAAAAAAATATTTTAAAAAATCTACTCTCTACTGACTACTCATTCCAAATCCCACAACCTGGCTACACTACAAACATCAGCCGAGGCAGGATCTGGCTGATTGTATGTGGCAAAGTAATGTGCAGAAATCATGTATCTGTATTAATGCACTTAACTGGGTCGCCATACATTAGTTGACATAACAGAATGGCTCACACAGTAGTTATAGCTGTAACAAGAACAATAGGTTAATATTAATGCACTCCTTCGAATACCTTATTATATAGGCCAAAACCCTAACAGGACCCAACCCCCCCCACACACACACCGGAACCCGGGAGCATTCTTCTGGGCCATAACCCTTCCAGTCCACCAAGTACTGGATGTGCCCACAGACTACACGAGTGTCCAGCAAGCGGCTGACAGTGTACTGCATTGGCAGTTGGCCTGGAGCTGCTGGCCCTGAAAGGCCTTTGTAGAGCCCGCCGCACTCTGGTCCATGTGTGCCGACAGCGATGGACAAACCTCTGTGCTGAAGGGACCCCAACCTTGGGCTCCTGATCCAGGAACAGCGGAGGCTGGTACCTGGCTCTCAAATGGGGACATCCCAGTAGAAGAGCAGCGTAGAGTGTTGTGCGCATACTCTGCCCACAGGAGGTAGTTGCTCCAGGAGATTGGGTTAGGCGGCAGAAAGTTGTCTCTAGGTCCTGGTTCAACCTCTCCACCTGGCCATTGGAATCGGGATGGAAACCAGAGGAGAGGCTGGTTAATGCGCCAATCAGCTGAAAGAACACCTGCCAGAACTGGGAGGTAAACTGTGGCCCTGAGCAGTCACCAGGTCCTGTGGGAGACCATAGACTCAGAACACATGCATGCACATTAATTCAGCAGTGACTTGAGCAGAGGGAAGTTTAGGTAAACGGATCAAAATGCATGCTTTGGAGAATCTATCAATTAAAACAAGAATGACAGAGGTACCTTGAGAGGTGGGTAGTCATGTTATGAAGTCTAGTGATATGTGGGACGATGGTCGCTTGGGGATGGGTAGTGGATGCAGTAGTTCCTGGGGATGTTGTTGGGGATCATTGCGCTGGGCACAGGTGGTACAAGCAGCCACAAAATCCTGTGTATCTGCTTCCATGATGTGCCACCAACAGCACCTCTCGATGAAGTCCAGGGTCTGCATAGCGCCTGGATGACTAGTGAGGTGAGAACCATGCCCCTATTGCAGTATCTGGGCATGTACGGAAGTAGGGATAAAAATTCAGTTGGGAGGACCTCCTGGCTCTGGCTTTCCCCACCGTGCCTGTCAGACAACTGTCGAGATTACCCAGTGAACTGGGGCTAAAATGATGGAACTAGGGATAATGGGTTCAGGGTCTCGGGTTAGCTCTGGTGGTTGAAATAGTCTGGAAAGGGCATCTGGCTTGAAGTTCTTGGAACCAGGCTGGTAGGAGAGGGTAAATTGGAATCTGTTGAAGAACAGAGCCCCCCTGGCCTGACGGGGGTTTAGTCTCTTGGCCTGCTGGATATATTCGAGATTCTTGTGGTCAGTCCACACAGTGAATGGTTGTTGGGCCTCCTCCAACCAGCGCCTCCACACCGTCAAGGCCAACTTGATGGCCAGCAGGTCTCTGTTGCCACCATCGTAATTCCATTCCATGGGGGACAGCTGGTGTGAAAAGAAGGCACACAGGTGGAGTTTGTCAGATGACTGCTGAGACAGCACCCCTCCAACACCCAGTTCTGAAGCATCCACCTCCACGGTAAAGGGGAGGGCTGAGACATGCAGGACTATGATTGGAGATGAAGTGAAGGGCCTTTTGAGCTCAGAGAAGGCCTCCTCTGCTTTGGAGGTCCAGATGAACTGGGAGGAAGATTTCTTAGTCAGTGCTGTGAGGGGAGCCACAACACAGCTGAAAATGTGGATAAACCTCCGGTAAAAGTTCACAAAGCCCAGAAAGTGCTGAACTTCTTTCACAGAAGAGGGTGTAGGCCAGTCTCTGACTGCCTTACTCTTCTTGGAGTCCATCTGGAGACTGCCCTTAGACACAATGAACCCCAAGAAGCAGACCTCTGTGGCATGGAACATGCACTTTTCCGGCTTTATGTACTTTATGTACTTATGTCCTCAAGACTTGCTGGACATGAGTGACATGTTCATGGAGCAACCTGGAAATTATGAGGATATCATCTAAGTAAACAAAGACAAAGTGGTTGAGCATGTCACGCAGGACGTCATCGATGAGGGCCTGGAAGACTGCTGGGGCATTCGTCAGGCCGAACGGCATGACCAGGTACTGAATGCAGTCTTCCACTCATCTCCGTCCTTGATGCGGACCAGGTGGTAGGTGTTACTGATGTCCAATTTTGTATACGAGATGGCTCTTTGCAGTAGCTCAAAAGGTGTAGACAGGACTGGAAGAGGGTAACAGTTCTTGATAGTCACCTTGCTGAGGACCCGTAGTCTACGCAAGGGCAAAGACCTCCATCTTTTTTTCTCCACAAAAAAGAACCCTGAATCTGCCAGGGAGGTGGAAGGGTGAATGATACCAGCAGCCAAAGAGTCTCTGGTATATTCCTCCATGGCTTTGGTCTCAGGTCCAAAGAGGAAAAAGATTCTTCCCCTAGGGTGGCTAGTGCCTGGGAGCAGGTCAATGGAGCAGTTATACGAGCAGTGAGGAGGGAGACTGGTTGCTTTCTTCTGGTTGAGTACCTCCTTCAGGTCATGATACTCAGGAGGGACTCTGGACAACTCGGGAAATTCTAGAGACTCAGGAGATGAAGGCAAAGGTGTGGGGGAAAGGCATGTGGCAGGGCAGGTGGGACCCAATGCACTAACCCAGTGGACCAGTCTATGTGAGGGTTATGGCAGCTTAGCCACAGGAGGCCCAGGACAATAGGAAACTCAGGAGAATGAATAAGGTGGAACTCCAACTTCTCTTGGTGGTTACTGATGGACAGGCATATATGAGTGGTAAGGAACACTACCATTGCCCAGGGGTCTTCCGTCCAGGGCAGTAACCATTAAGGGTGGCTCAAGGTTGACCAGGGGAGATTCTTGGCATGGGACAAGTCCATGAAGTTGCTGGCAGCACCGGAGTCCACCAGAGACTGAAGGGTGTGCTGTTGTCCACCCCACGAAAGGGAGGTGGAAAGGAGGACCCCAAGTGGAGAAGACCCCGGGGTGAAGGTTGGTTCCCATCACAGTCCTAACCCCACTCTGGATGGGACTGGGCTTTTTCTGATAACTCAGGGCAAGTGGATCTGAAATGACCTGGTTTTCCACAGTAGAGGCAACACTTCTCTCACATGCTCCAGTTCCACTCAATCTGGGACAATCATGTCCCTCCTAACTGTATGGGTGCCTCTGATAAATTGGAGGCTTGTGAGCTATCTAGAGGCAAAGTCCAAGACCTGATCTTGAGAGAACGAACGGAAGAACAGCGTTGCCTTTGTCTCTCATGGAGTCAGGTGTCCAGCTGTTCAAGTCCCTCTCTGCATCCCTTGAGGGGGGGTTCAACCTTGATGGGGTCTGAGAGACCATTCTGGAATGCCACGATCAAGACTTCTAGGTTCCACTGGCTCTCAGTGGCCAGTATACAGAAGGTAATGGCGTACTCAGCCACACTACAACTGCCTTGGTGGAGCTGGAGAAGTTGTTTGGCAGCCTCCCAGCCACTGACTGGATGGTCAAAGACCCTTCTCATCTCCTCTGTGAACAGGTGACCCTGCCCCTCCCAAATGGCTGTGGTCCAGGACAGTGCTTTCCCAGTGAGGAGGGTGACGTATGCAATCTGGTGAGAAGGGTAGCCGGATGCCTGGCGCTCAAAGGTGAGGGAACATTGGGTTAGAATCCCATAGCACCTTCCTGGATTCCCACTGAACTTTTGAGGGGCAGGTAGGCATGGCTCAGCCGTGGGGATTGGTAGAGCTTGAGCTAGGGAGTCCTGAGGGGTTAGAGGGTTGCTGGGGCCTGTTGGTCAATATGTGTAGAGTGACCCCACACATGTTGCAAGATCTGGGTCAGCAGCTGCTCGTGTTGCTGTATAGCTGCTCCTTGCTCAGTTAGTGCTGTCGTGTGTCTTCCCATTGTGGCCCCTTGATTGGCCAATGCAAAGTGAAACTGGACGGTGGACTCTGGGGAGTTCTGCTCTGCCGGGTCCATCTTGATGGCTGAGTGCTGCTATAAGGGTTGATGACCCTGGACAGGAATTGAACCCTTGTCATGATGATCCAACAACTTAACCACAGCAGGCTAGGCTGAACTCAATTGTAGAGAAACTCCAAGAGACAGAGGTGGGGGAATAAAACAGAAAAAATCTTTACTTCAGAAAGATTCCCCAAAATGGCAAATAGAGATTAAAAAACAATCCAACTGCAAAACAGATGAATGTAATTCCAAAAAACAAGTAATAAGGCAAAATTCGCAAAAATCCAAAGAGGCCAAAATTAACAAAAAGAATCCAAATGGTGACAGTAACAAAAGATTCCAATAAGACAAAACATATAAAATATTCCAAAAGTCAAAAAGGAAGGCATGAAAAGATGGTTGGCTAGGTACTTACATGAGGATCATGAGGACTCAGCAATGAACAAAGAAAAGGGAGGGTATAAATAGCCTAGCAAATCAGTGGCAGGTGAAAACAATAACGAAGGTAAACAGGCAAGTGAAAAAAACCCACAAAGGCAGAATGTCTCCATCTAGTGACCAAAGTCAAAAGTATAGTCAAAAGCCCTAACAGGACACCCCCCGCCCCCAACCCAGGAACACTACCATTCTAACACCCCAAGAGATAAAATGTGCAACGTGAATTAAACATTGCCAGCAAATGTGCAACATGAATTAAACATTGCTGGCAAATCGGAATACTCCTTACTTAGCCTAGTTAACCAAAAACATGGGACTGGGCAACACTGGAGGTTCAACTTGCCCAGTGGGGTAGCTAATGAATTTATGATTTGTTCACCTATAAATCGGACAAACAGGACGTTGTGAAGAGTCTATTTGAACAAACAGGAAATAATAATCGACCAAAATGAGGACAATGAAGTCACGAGTCAAATTAAGCAAGACACAAAAAGACAGATCAAATAGGAACAAGCAAAGAGTTGAAACAGGAATTTGTAATAAGCCATTGCTGAGTATATTTGTGTGGCAGGGAGTGTATTGAGACATGGATATATTGACAAGTTGGTGTGTTTGTGGATGTATCAGGGTGTATGTGTGTCAATACTTCCCTTAAACACTTCAATGGCCTGAATCCATGCACACTCACACAATCTACTATTTAACAGAAATGTGCTTACTCTGTGTTGGCTGTGCAGCGGGTCTCTGATATTCTTCCTCTGTCCATTTGCAAACTTTAGTGTTTCTATGTAGTTATGAAGTGTCAGTTTCCTCTCCTCATACTTCACAGACGACGGAGAAAGTCCAAAACCTGCAAAACACACACACACATTCTCTACATGAGCTATGTCAATTTTTGTACTTATATTTTATTACATTTTTTATTGTATCTCTTCTTTGGTTATTTTAGTTAAACGAACCCTGCATGACATTGAGGATGAAGCTGAGTAGAGCACCTCCGAATGGAGGAGGAGGGAAATGCATCGTAAAATCACCTAACGGAACCGATAATGCTTCATTCACTATCACCTGAAAACACACAATAACGCACATAATAAACACATATCAAAGAATATGATACAACTCCACTAAAACACACACAATAAAACACTAGTCATTCTCACATGAAAAGAGCTTAGATCCTCTAATGACAATGATCCACCTGAAACACACACACAAATTCATTTCAATGTTTGCTATATTCTTTCTTTATATTCTATCTGGTGACAAATGACCCATTTAAATATGTTACTAAAAATGAACCAACACTAAATATTCATAGTTACTCTCTCTCTCTCTCTCTCTCTCTCTCTCTCTCTCTCTCTCTCACACACACACACACACACACACACACACGAAAATACCTTCTGCCTTCACATCTTGGATTAAGTCTTGTGCGATTTTGCCTTTATAAAACTCTTCGGCCCCCTTTTCCGCAATTATTTCCAGAGTCTCAGCAAGTTTTGGGTATCGTAGTGTATCACCTGGACCAAGAACGGTTTTATCCTCGTGGCAAAATACTTGACTACAAAAACAACACAACAATTCACTATAGATCAATGTCTGATTAAATGCTAAGTAGCTAAATGTATGTGTTTTTCTGATGTGGTTTTCTAATACGTGTCAGACAGATGGGTGGATGTGAATGAAGCTGCTTTATTCAGGCATTTCCAGTTAACATGATCAAAAGCCAACAGATCAGGCCAGTCACAGAGGTACAAGAAACTAGGGCAACTCAGACAACTAGCAAGGGAAGTAGAAGTAGGTAGGTGGTTAGGTGGACTGGGAACTAAGGGTAACATGGAAACTAAGATAAGCAGAAAAGTGGAGCAACAAGTAGAATTAGAGGAAGGAGGAGAAAGTAGAAGAACTGCAAAAATTACAGAGAACTCTGTGTGTGAGTGTATGTGTGCCCATATTTATGATCTGATCAACAAGGCCTAAATCCATCAAATGCCTGAAACAGCATGTGTGTATTGTGTCTGTATTTATGAATGTATCTGTGTGTGTGTGCGTCAGTACCACAGTGACGTGCTCTGCACCAGTTTAGTGACGTATGGGTGTCTGAGAAGTTGGCCGAGGTACTCGGGAACAGGAAAGCCATCTCTGGCCAGTTTGACAATGGGCTGGAACAGTTGCTTCCACGGCAGTTTACCGAACCTGGAGTGAGCATAGGCATAGCCACGCAGCTCACCTGGAACACCAATCCACCCTGCACCTACACACACACACAGCATTAGTTATTAATATAGGTCCAGTACAATGTGTTCTGATTGGCTGAAGTAAGAGAGGATCACATTAATCTCTAACCATTTTTGCATATAGAATAGAATAGAATATATCAGAAATGAATAAACTAAAATGTTCATTGTACAGTTCTGTGGGTTTGGCCCACAGAATGTCTGCTTGGAATGTGTTATTTCACAGTCAGATCTTGTGTGTTTAGTTTAGATAGTGTTTGTGGCATTCCGTGGCTGTATAGGGCTGATTTAAAACACACTGTGTTATGGGTATCAGGTATCCGTGTGGAAAATACAAGCTTTATCATTGTTCTGTTCCATCAGCCCAGGAGATCTCTTTACATTTCAGAGCAACACAGTAACAGTGATGTTTTAAATGCCTAGTATACTCACAGTCCACTTTGTTAGGAACACCTGAATAACTGTACATTCATGCAGTTGTCTAATGAGTCAATCAAGTGGCAGCAGCACAATGCAAAAAATCATGCAGATACAGGTCAAGAGCTTCAGGTAACATTCACATCAAACATCAGAATGAAGAAAAAGTGTGATTTCTGTGACTTTAACCGTGGTATGGATGTTGGTACCAGATAGGCCGGTTTGAATATTTCAAAAACGTCTAATCTCACAATGTTTAATATATCTGACAATGTTTAATATAAACTTGTTATACTCTGAAACACCACTTTGTCTTATTTATTTTTTATCATAAAAATCTTGTAGCTAATTTAAAATAACTTGCCATCTGTATCTGTACCAGTACAACACACTGTCAACAATATAACTGTTTTTGATTTAAATTTAATTATCAATTATTATCATCATCACTTACACTCACCGTCCACTTTAATAGGAACACCTGTATACCTGCTCTTTTATACAGTTATCCAATCAGCCAATCACATGGCAGCAGCACAATGCATAAAATCATTCAGATACAGGTCAATAGCTTCAGTTGATGTTCACATCAAACATCAGAATGGGGAAAAAGTGTAATCTCTGTGACTTTAATTGTGGTATGGTTGTTGGTGCCAGGTGGGCTGGTTTAAGTATTTCAGAAACTGCTGACCTCCTAAGATTTTCACACACAACAGTCTTTAGGGTTTACACAGAATGGTGTGAAAAACAAAAAAAATTGTTAACTGAACAATTTTTTATTAACTGAATGCAGATTGACCTACCGAGTTGATCTAATGTCATGGAAGTGGGACATTTGTCCAGGAGTTTTGGTGGGAAGCTTTTAGGGACCGTTTCTCTTGAGTTGATCACACTCACGTCACCTAGAAAAGAAGAAGTGTACTATTATTATTATTATTATTATTATTATTATTATTATTATTATTATGCTCAAATGCCCTACAGTTTCTCTCTGGCATGTACATTCCCCTCCAAAATTGCAAGGCTAATTCTATTGTTTTTGCTATACACCAAAGACACTTGGTATTGAGATCAAAAGATGAATATAAGATGATAAATCAGCTTTTTTCATCTTTCATTTCCTGATATTTACATGTGTTAAACACTACCTCCACCGTGCTTGGCTGACGAGCTTGTATGTTTTGGATCATAAGCAGATCCTTTCTCCACATTTTGGCCTTTCCATCACTTTGGTAGAGATTAATCCTGGTTCCAGAACTTTTGTGGCCAATCTGGCCTTCCGATTCTTATTGCTGATGAGTTGTTTGCATCTTGTGGTATGGCCTCTATATTTCTGCACTCAAAGTCTTCTTTGAAAGGTGGATTGTGATACCTTCACCCCTGCGCTGTGGAGGTTGTTGGTGATGCCACTGACTGTTGTTTGTGGGTTTTTCTTCACAGCTCTCACAAAGTTTCTGTCAACTGCTGTTGTTTTCCTTGGCCGATGTGTTCAATGTCTGGTTGCTAGTACACCAGTGGTTTCTTTCTTTTTCAGGACATTCCAAATTGCTGTACTGGTATTCCTCAATGCTTGTCCAAAGGCCCTGATCGATTTTCCCTCTTTTCTCAGCTTCAAAAGGGCTTGCTTTTCTCCCATAGACAGCTCTCTGGTCTTCATGTTGGTTTATCTTTTTTAATAAATGCAGTCTTCACAGGTGAAACTCAGGGCTCACACAAAGAGTAGACATTCAGAGCTATTAATTGTTTAAACAATCAGTCTAACAGGGCACACCTGGGCAACAAGAAACACCTGTCAGTCACATGTTCCACTATTTTTGATCACTTGGAAAATGGGTGGATTAATACAAAAGGTACTGTGTTTTAAGTTGTTTAACACAGAATAAATATCAATTGAAAGTTGAAATTCTGATCTATCATCTGATATTCACCAAATGCCTTTAATGTATGGCAAAAACAAAAGAATTGGCCTTGCTGTTCCAATACTTTCAAAGGGGACTGTATATATACATGTGCTTCTGAGGCTGTAGTAAAACCAGTGGAGATATAAATAAATTAAATATATATAAACATACATAGTTCATGCTGGCTCATCAGTATGTTGTAACACTCAAGTTGTTATATCTAATATATATAGTTTCAACTGGTTTTGGGCCAGAACAAATATTTTCACAAAGCTGCAATATAACCGATAGTAACATTTTTGCTGTAAAACCTTTTTTTTTTTCAAAAGTTGGGCCATAAAGAGACAATAACAGTTCCTGTACCAGGTCAATGACACAGGAAACACACTGATGTCGGGTGAATGACACTTAGCTGTTACCCCTCCACTTTCCCTCGCTTGGCTCCCTTTGGCCATCTCCGAGCAGTTAGCTGAGAGAGTGAGGCATTTATCCTTAATGAGACTTAAAGGGCACACCTTTGGCTCTGATTAGGATACAAACCAAGTAGGTGAAGTGGATGGGGGTCCACTGAAAACAGTAATTAAACATACCATCTTTGCTCATGATGGTGAAGACGGAGCCTCCTCCAATTCCCATGCTCTGAGGATTAATTAATGATGTACATAGCAGCGCAGAAATAGCAGCATCTACTGCTGAGCCGCCTTTTAACAGAATATCCCTTAAAAAAAAGACAAACTTTATTAGAACAATTATTCAGTGTAATCCTGAACAATGCTCATCACAGTATCTGCTAACAACTTCCCATACTCAAAGAGGGCAACATTAATGCCAGAAAACATTGAGCTTCAATTATTGGGTTAGGAGAACTGCTAGAATATTATTTTCTAGCAGTTCCAATGTGGTTTAGGCATGGTAATGGCAAACACACAATAGTGCTACCATTCAAGTGCTTAAATTTGTGCAAAAATGTCACTAGGCAACTGGGAAATATGGACTCAAATGTAAGCTAGCTAAAGGCTGAGGCTAATAGATTTGTTAGCTAGCAGATCATCATGGATTCTTTTATATGGACAAAGTAAAGGTACAGTTTCAGTAGAAATGAGATGTTCTGTCAGATGTGTTAGTAATTTGCTAAGAAAACATTCAGTACACTGATGAGAACACTCAGCACTTAATTGACTGCTAACCAAAGTTCCACACAATACCAAATTGTGACTATGAAAAGAGTCAACCATTCTTCTTGCAAACATCTATTTGAACATAGTTGATCAGTAGATATTAAAGATATTTTGTCTTTCTGCTTGCCCATTACACCTGATCTCCATTAGAAATTAGCTTAAGAAGAATTTTAGAGTATCCCTTAAATGTATTGAAGCAGCTAACATGGAAAAAATGCCAAACTGCAAAAAAAAAAAAAAAAAAAACTCTAAATCTCAGTTAAAAGACAAAGCTACACATTTTTCTACATAGAAACCTATTTTATGAAAAAGCTTAACATGATTTAACATGCTGAAACAGCAACCTCGGGATGCCAAGATTCTCTTACACTTTATTTATCAACCATATTCTGCAATGAAAAATTACTGCTCCTGGGTGGTTCTTTAGGTACATTAAGCCACACTAATCTTTCTAAAAGCTGCTTGAGTTTCATAGCTATTCCCGATGTCCAAGAACCTCTCCACCCACCAAAATGCTAGTGTAGCTCGCACTACATGTTCAGACAATATGAAAACCCTCCAGCAAACAACCAGCATGTTAGGTATTTTAGCTTGTTTAGGCTAAAATTCACACACTCAACCTAAAACTCAGAGACACACACACACACACCCACACACATCAAAACACAAGCAGACAGACGTAACATTCGAGAACATGCACATCAGTACTTTTGGGAAAGGAAACAAAGTTAATAACAACAGCAAGTCAATTCTCAGCAGTCATCTAATAGGTAAGAGTCAAAAGGTCACTCTCTGAAGGAAAACAGATTCTTCACAGAGTAAAAAAAAAACAGCTTCAGCCTGGAGCAAATTTGTTCCAGTTTCACAGAGCTGACCACCTTTGCTCCTGTCTGAAGCTGTTTTTTTTTTTTTTACTCTGAACACAAGGGGTGGGAATCTGAATAATGATTTCTATCTAAAGAGGGTACAATAATTTATCTATACAGTATAGCTGAAATCTTTAGCCGAAACTAACCATATCTGAACATTTCAATCATTCATTAGTTTTTATTAACAGGTTTATACTAGTCAGGGTTGTGGTAGATCTCATCACAAAAACACTGAGATGGGAATACATCACAGATATGATACTAGTCCATCACAGGGCACTGCTCACACTCTTATTCACATTTACGGGCAATTTAGCCAATCCATCTACAAGCATGTTTTTGGGAGCAAGGACATGGGGAGAATATGTCAAAATCAACACAGACAGTAACCTGAGCTCAGGATCAAGCAGGGACTTGAGAGCTGTGAGACAGCAATGCTACCTGCTACACCACCGTGCCGCCCCATTAGCAAACAAACCATTTCTACAAAACCTTTCAAAACAGATAGGGGGGATCTGAGAGTATCTGCCTATATCAGGATAAACACATTCCTAAACACAAAGACATATACGATATATCATCTATCATACAGTTAAAATGTCTCATCTTAACATATAGCTTTACACCGCCAGGCTAAACTGATGATTAAGCAAACTCTTGACTGTTTTCTAGAACTGTAAAGAACCTCATATGCTGAGTGTAAAAACATCTGCAAGATTAACCCACAAGTCTTCTCAGATGATTTACGTGACTTACAAGGAAACACAAGAGGCCTAAGTTGGGGTAAACAAGAGGACAACTAGGACACAGAAACATAACTCGAAGAGTGAGATGTACCCCAGAGACATCAGAAACAAAGGCGCAAAAAAGAAGTGAATGAGGTAAAATTACAGTGGTTAAGGATTTTGTGGTGTCAAAACTCCAGATATGTTTCATTAGAGATGCGATAAAGTCCTAGCTAAGAGCTACTACACCAAATTTCTAGCTAGCTAGATAGCTTTATTGTTTAGGAGTGGAATGGGCCATAGGATTGTTAAAAAAAAAAAAAAAAAAACTTAAACAAGCTTGCTATTTAGTTAGCTGTCTAATTATCTATTTAGCTATAGAATAAGTTGCTTTAGTTATATAGTTAGCTTCTACTCAGCTAACTAACTAGAAAGCATTAATGGGTGGGAATGGAATCACCTATAGGATGGTGAAAAGCCTCTAACATGCATGCTATTTAGATACCTAGCTATCAAAATTGGTACATAATTAGCTTCTGATCAACCAGCTAACTAGATAACGATGGATCGGTATTTGGGGTCAGCTTGTGACAAACCTATATTTTTGCACTAATTAACTTGTGTTTGCTTCTAACTTATCTGAACTCTTCTTCTGCTATTCCACACTGATGCTGGCAGAATGATAAGCATGGTCCTGTAAGTCCTTTCTAACACATGGCTCCTTTATTAAAAACATCTTGCTTAGTAAACCTAAAATCATCGGCCTAAAGTAAAGATATTGTTTGAACCAGTTTTGCTTTTCATCATCCTGGTCTTCTTGTTGAGGTGTAATGGACAAATGATAAATTTATGAATATCCATAATGGTGTTACAGGCTGTACCATCATTTAATAGTTAATTAATTCATCCACCAATAAAAAACACTGCTAGCCCTTCTTTTCATTTCTTTGGCTCGACAATGCAATTAACATAAAAGACTATGGCTGACTTAGCTAAGCAAGTCATCCAGAGCTAGCTAACGTTAATGTTACCTTTCCAGGTATCAACCTGACTACATGTAGCTAGCCAGAGTTGCTAACAGGCTACCTAAGGCAACCTATTACAGTAACCAGGTTTGCAGAAGCTTTGGAAAAATCAAGGCTTACATAGCAATAGTGAGCAGTAAATAAATAGCCCTTAAGATGGCAGTGGACATTGAAAGGAAGGGCAAGTGACAGTGTGTGTTATTGGAATACAGCCTGAAAAATGAGGCTATATACTTAATGAATGTTTCTTCTACAGAAATAATGCTAATGATTAAGTGGTTAAAATGCAACACACACACACACACACACACATACACACACCTGCATTGCCAGACAGTTCCAGGTGTACTATTACATATGGTTTGTCATAATAGAGCAGGGCAAGTCTCATCTGGTAACACAGTGATATACCCAAAGGGTCATTTACACACATTCACCCATGCACAATAAAGACATCCTTTTTATTTTGTTTCCTTTTTTCTCTCTGTAGTACAAGTCCAGCCAGGAGACCAGTCTTATAGTCCAGAAAATTCAGGAAATATAAAGGCACATTTAAAAATCTACTTAATACTCTACTTTTTTTTAGTTCAGAGTGGAATAGATGACTAATAGGAATGTTTTTTGAAGAAGTATGATATTCCTGCCTTCGGGTTCTGCAAGAAAAAACATGACATTTCGCATAAATAGATGCAATCACACATACACACTTTCACAGTTAGTTTTGCTTCCAGAGTGTAATTAATTCTCTGACTATTCAAACCTTGTGCTAACACTCAACAACCATGGGCTCTTCTCAGCAGATGAGGATTGACTGAGGATCTGAAAATAAAGCTAACTGATGCCTAAGCAGAGGAAGGCTATGAAAAGATATCAAAGCTTTTTCCACTGTCTAAAATGTCATTAAGCAATGGCAGTTAAGGGGAACTATGGAAGTCAAGGCAAGATCTGGAAGACCAAGGAAATGCTCAGATAGAACTGGCCATATGCTGGGCAGAAAGGCAAAGCACTGACACTAAGGACCTGCAGGAATGTTTAGCTGACAGGGGAGTGGTGGTGCACCATTCTACTGTGTAGCGTTGCTTGCATAAACATGATCTGTATGGAAGAGTCATCAGATGGACCCCTTCCCTGCGGCCTCATCACAAAAGTGAATGTCTAATGTATGCAGAACAACATCTAGATAAGCCAGATGCATTTTAGAAACAAGTGCTCTGAACTGCGGAAGGACAAATGGAACTCTTTGGCCTCAATCACTAAAGTTATGTTTTCAGAAATGAATTCCTTTTGTAGTCAATGGTCAGCCAGAGAAGCTACAGCTAACAGTAAGAAGATAATTATGAGAATGAGTGGACAGGAGGCTTTAAAACATGTAAAATCTTATTTCATTACCATAAAAATCGAACCTGAGAGTGCATGAATCCATGATTTCAGGATTAACATCATGTCTGTCAAGATATAAGTTTTAGGATGCCTTTGTAAGTAGGTGATAGGTGATTTTTCAGACCCTTTCCATCCTGTGTGTGTGTGTGTGTGTGTGTGTGTGTGTGTATGTGTGTGGGTGTTTACTATGAAAAGTGATAATAGGTCTCAAGAGAAACTTGGACCAAAGATCAAGGAAACACAGTGTTTTCAAACTGGCACCACATTCAGGAAATGGAATACAAAAATGAATGAATGAAAGGTGATAAAGCATGTGACCCCTGTTAGTGGAATTTTGTAATGTACAGTGGGGTTATTGTTCCTTTGCTAATCTGGAATGACACACAGAGAATTTAAGCTTCTCTTTAGAAAAAGTGTGGTTGAGTTGGATTTGATTTCCCATGAGCTGAATGTTTGATTGTAAGTAACTAACACCAATAAAGCCAAAACAGCTTCAGACATTTCTTTCCAATTTCATTACTATATAGCTTTCTGACCCTTAACTAAACAATCAAGCCAAATAAAGAAATGTACACAATGGCTCCCTTGGCACCTGGCTAGCTTGGTCGGTAGAGCATGAGACTCTTTCAGAGTCAGGGGTTTGAGTCCCACGTTTGGGTGCTAGATCCAGCCACTGGGGTTGCACGAGATAGGGCACTCTCAGTGCTGGTCCCAAGCCTGGATAAAATGAGAGGGTTGTGCCAGGAAGTGTATCTGGTGTAAAACCTGTGCCAAATCAAATACGTGGCTCATGACCTGGATTTCCATAATTTAGATGGAGGATCTGCTGTGGCGTCCCCTAACCAGAGCAGCCGGAAGAAGAACAACAACAAAATGTCTCCCTTACCCCAAGCGTAGTTAATCAGCCATGTGTCATATTTTAGTGTTTTTTTTATTTTTGTATTGGAGCTACATAGCTAATATAGCTTACAAAATAAGCCTTTAGTTTAGGATCATGCAAACTGCATTTCTGAATCACACTGTCTGAGACAGACTTAGTGGAGATGCATTCTATAAGACAAAATGCTAACTGGGTGAGTATAAAGGGTAAAACATCAGGGGAAAAATGAAAAAAAGGCAGGCAAATGTCATACATGGAGAAACCAAAGGAGTAGAAACATACTGAAAACGGAAAATTTTGGGGGTATGCTGCAGTAAGACCTCACCAAGTCCCACCTCTATCCAGAAACTTCCAGTTCAACAGTAAAAGGGTAACAAAAGGTTAGGGTACTTGAGAACTGATATGGTGGTGAAGGATGCTTAGACAGCCCTAATCACCTTGTTAGCTTTGTCATTCCATTGTAAGTGGTACTGTAAGTGAATCGAGAGGGGCAGTTAGGGTGCTACTGAACTGCTAAAGTCTCGAAAAAAAAACACCTGTAAAAGTTAGGAAAATCCATGAAAGCATTGTCCTTGACATTACTGGAATTTAGTCTAACACTGCCAAGACCATATTGTCCAATCATAGAAAGTAACATTCATTTTTTAACAAAGCAGTTGTGGATGAAGTGTCTCTGGAGCGCTGTTCAGACATGTTGAAGGCGTTCAAGGAGGTCAAGTAGATTAAAGTGTCATCAATATTGGCAACTACATAACTCTATAACATGTCTCTCAGAAAACTGAGAGCAGGACAAAACAAAATAATGGACATCACTCGCCATACCCTCCCACCAGTACTGACTGACAGATGTGTCCAGATGAAAGGGTTATTGTCTTATTTCTTTGAGTCATACAGTTTGAGTAACCATGAAGTCTGTTTGAGAATCTGAACACAAGTCTGAACAACTTGACACCAAAGCCATTTCAGACACCAGGCATGTCTTGGCTGATTGAGAATATGTTCGGGAAAGGAAAACATTTTATCTTAAGTGCACAGACACAGAGTCTAATCTCTTAAACAGAATTATTCGTAGATTAACACTTTATTAGTCATATCCTCTTTCACTTGCTTTCACTTCCTGCTGGTGTGCCCTGCTTTTTAAGAGCCAAACAATTAAGCCATCAGCTAACAAAACATCAATTATCATAACAACCATAGAGAATGAGCTGTAGTTTAGCTTTTAAAATACACATTACAACCTGATCCTTCAGTGTCCTCAATACATGCTGTGATTGTTTCATTCACTGTAAATATGTAGCTGCATAGAAGAAGTCTTGTTAGCATTAGTATAGGCAATGTAGCTCTTAATTAGTCCACTGTAGTTGAGAGTAAAGTGTATATTCCCATTAATTCATTGGCATCTCCTTTACTTCAAAAACAAAAAATCCCATCCAATGCTGCTCAGGTATCTTTAAAATTCAGTGATAATGTCACAGGTCCCTCAGCTCCAGACTAGCAGGTTTTTCGCGTTGGAACTTATTTTGCAGCTCTTTTGCAGCGAAAAACAACTCTGCGGAAAAGTGTTATGATTTGGGTATGGAGATAGTCTCTAATTATCTCCCAAACTTCAGGAAGCACCTAATAAGTGTGTGTGTTTGACTATCTAGGTGTATTCTCTATTATTATGCTGTTACCCTCAAGCTGCTCACTGACCTCGTGTTATTATCGGTGTATGATGTTTTCGAGATTGTGCACTTGTGATTGTGTGTATTAAGATTGATGTGTAATGAGTGTGTGTTGTGCTTTTGTGTACTCACATAGTTGGCAGCCCAACTCAAAAACATGGTGTGGTTAATTCCTCTTAGATTTATTCTGATTATATAGTTTGGAAAATTGTGCATATACTTTAATCCTTAGTGAAGATAGAAGTACATGTTTACTAGCACACCCAAACACAGCCAAGTGTGCTAGTACTTTAATCAGACAAATCAGACAAATCTCAAATAGCAATCTACATCATACATGTAGAGCACTAGGTCTATGTTACAAACCCGATTCCAAAAAAGTTGGGACACTGTACAAATTGTGAATAAAAAAGGAATGCAATAATTTACAAATCTCATAAACTTATATTTCATTCACAATGGAATGTAGATAACATATCAAATGTTGAAAGTGAGACATTTTGAAATGTCCTGCCAAATATTGGCTCATTTTGGATTTCATGAGAGCTACACATTCCAAAAAAGTTGGGACAGGTAGCAATAAGAGGCCGGAAAAGTTAAATGTACATATAAGGAACAGCTGGAGGACCAATTTGCAACTTATTAGGTCAACTGGCAACATGATTGGGTATAAAAAGAGCCTCTCAGAGTGGCAGTGTCTCTCAGAAGTCAAGATGGGCAGAGGATCACCAATTCCCCCAATGCTGCGGCAAAAAATAGTGGAGCAATATCAGAAAGGAGTTTCTCAGAGAAAAATTGCAAGGAGTTTGAAGTTATCATCATCTACAGTGCATAATATCATCCAAAGATTCAGAGAATCTGAAACAATCTCTGTGCGTAAGGGTCAAGGCCAGAAAAACCATACTGGATGCCGGTGATCTTCGGGCCCTTAGACAGCACTGCATCACATACAGGAATGCTGCTGTAATGGAAATCACAACATGGGCTCAGGAATACTTCCAGAAAACATTGTCGGTGAACACAATCCACCGTGCCATTCGCCGTTGCCGGCTAAAACTCTATAGGTCAAAAAAGAAGCCATATCTAAACATGATCCAGAAGCGCAGGTGTTTTCTCTGGGCCAAGGCTCATTTAAAATGGACTGTGGCAAAGTGGAAAACTGTTCTGTGGTCAGACGAATCAAAATTTGAAGTTCTTTTTGGAAAACTGGGACGCCATGTCATCTGGACTAAAGAGGACAAGGACAACCCAAGTTGTTATCAGCGCTCAGTTCAGAAACCTGTATCTCTGATGGTATGGGGTTGCATGAGTGCGTGTGGCATGGGCAGCTTACACATCTGGAAAGGCACCATCAATGCTGAAAGGTATATCTAAGTTCTAGAATAACATATGCTCCCATCCAGACGTCGTGTCTTTCAGGGAAGACCTTGCATTTTCCAACATGACAATGCCAGACCACATACTGCATCAATTACAACATCATGGCTGCGCAGAAGAAGGATCCGGGTACTGAAATGGCCAGCCTGCAGTCCAGATCTTTTACCCATAGAAAACATTTGGGGCATCATAAAGGAAGGTGCGAGGAAGATGCGACAAAGAAGACCTAAGACAGTTGAGCAACTAGAAGCCTGTATTAGACAAGAATGCGACAACATTCCTATTCCTAAACTTGAGCAACTTGTCTCCTCAGTCCCCAGACATTTGCAGACTGTTATAAAAAGAAGAGGGGATTCCACACAGTGGTAAACATGGCCTTGTCCCAACTTTTTTGAGATGTGTTGATGCTTATTTTTCCCTTAAAATGATACATTTTCTCAGTTTAAACATTTGATATGTCATCTATGTTGTATTCTGAATAAAATATTGAAATTTGAAATTTCATTGCATTCTGTTTTTATTCACAATTTGTACAGTGTCCCAACTTTTTTGGAATCGGGTTTGTACATCCTATGTAGTGTGCAAGCAAAGTGAATAAGAAGCTAGAAGGTTTCAGATTTCACCACAATCACTGATAAGATTAGTAAATTCAAACTTATTAGAGATAAGAACACATTACTGTGGCTAAAAAAAACTAAAACCAAATCAGAAAGACTATATTTTATGATAAAAATGTGAGGTTGTTGCATGTATATCCACTACTTTTTAGAGTATGCCCCAGCTTGGAACTTTGCACATAGGCCACAGAATAACCAAATTCAGCATGGGCACTTGGGTATGCCCCAGCTTGCATGGTGGTGTTAATGGTAACAAAACAAAGGCTCATGGGTAATGGTCACACTACTAACACCAAACACTCCACCTTTCACCAGAGTTCACATTTACCTGAATATTAACTACTGATAATTAGTTTCACCAGCACCTCATTGGCTCTCCACCCTGCAAAGCATTGCTGAATGATATTCTATTGTGTTTTTGTTAATTTTGGATTGTATTCTCTTGGATTGTATTCTTGTCTCCAATTTTGGGATTACCGTACAGTTTCTTCTTAAACATGTACTCTGTTGATTACCTGGGAGTGTACTTCCTAGGCCTGGTTTATACTTGATACATGACTTTCTGGGCTCATGCAGGAGCAGCACAACACCAGCAGCATTGTTCACATAGTGCAACAACTCGCCTTTGCAAGGCACTAGCAATATTATAATCATTTGAACTTTACAGACCACATTTCAACAACAGCACTTTCCTGTAGGTTCATTCTGTATAACATCAAGAAAATAAGATCCTATCTTACTGATCATGCCACACAGCTACTAGTTCAGGCTCAAAACCTCAAAACTGGACTACTGCAATGCACTACTCCCATGTACTCCTGGCTTCCTGTAGCCGCCCGCATCAAATTCAAGGCCTTGATGCTCACGTAAAAGACCTTGTCAGGAACTGCACCCACCTACCTCAACACTCTCCTTGATGTTTGTGTTCCCTCCCGCAACCTGCAATCAGTTAACGACCGACGCCTGGTACTGCCTACTCAGCAAGGCGTGAGGTCCCTTTCCAGAACCTACAGACTGACTGTCCCTCAGTGGTGGAATGAACTTCCAACCTCAATCCATTCAGCAGAATATGTCACTATCTTCAAAAAATGGCTAAAGATCCACCTTTTCCGTGAACACGTAACTAACCCCTAACTTGTCCCTACTTTGCACGTTGCTGCTCTAGCACTCAATTAAAAATCTTGTATGGTAGCACTACTTGTATTGTTCTCTGCCTGATTATATCGCTTTGCTTGTATTTCCTCTTTTGTAAGTCGCTTTGGACATCTGCTAAATAAATAAATGTAAATGTAAATAATCAGTCCGGGCTCTAATAGTGTGAGATGAAGAGCAACTACCCAACACCAAATAAACACAAAACCACAATCAGTTCAGTAATCTGTTGTGTATTATACAAAAAGGAGGGCCACACAGATATTTACAATAAAGCCCTGCACCCACAGTCTCTCTCACTGTATAAAATGTACGTCTGAGGTTGGTTACCGTCTTTAAGGATAGTTCTAACCGGTATTTCTGTCCCATGGTGAAAAATACTTGAAACCTGTGGTATTGAATAATCCCACTGGAAAACATGTCAGTGAGCAAAGAGTAGAAAGAGAAAAAACAGAATCAACAATTATTCCTCAGCAGAGCATGACATAGCATGACACGGTGACGTCATTGGGTCTCGCCATAGAACAAGCACGAAACTCACCATTTATGTGATAGCGGCAAACACACAACAATAACTACTTACATGTTGACAATAATTAGATTAATAGCACTTATTATACACACATGTATAATACATGACATTATGTGGCAGTGCTACAATAGTAGCCTGCATACTTTATGTATATAACTAATTAAAATTGACATTCACTAGATGGCACATCAGAGCCAAAACACCCTGTCTGTCTGGTTTTCAAGTCGAACTGTAAAATGTTTAGCAATTTCATGCACAGCCATGTGAAATACACTGACAAGCTTTGTATCTCTTAAAACTTTCCGCAGTTCTCATGATTGTTGTCATGAGCTGAGTCTGAAATCAAAAACCATGACCTTCTATTCAAAAGTATTTAAGAACATTGCTATGCAAGACAGACCTTTTGGTAGCTTTGAAAGCTATGTGAGAGGTTTTTAAAATTCAAACGCTAAGCATGAAACTGATTTGTGTTAGTACTCAATAACTGTCTGGAATCGTACATAATCATGCAGTTTGAGACACAATGCTAGTTTGTTTAGTCAGCTGCGGACACAGTGTCACATGGTGTTATACTGCACCCACTGTGTACATTGGTATTGCACAATGCGGACATGTAACCTTAATTTCTGAGGATGTGCACGTGATGCTCCAAATGACCACAGGATACAGTGGCAGCCATCTTGTGTATACATATGTGTAGTTAAAACCAAGCATAATCCAGGCTCTAGACTGCTCTTAACTTTGCGATTTAGATTTTCAACTCTCACAAGAGTGTCCTTCGTAATTGTTATTTAGAAAAGTGCTAATAAGCTGTGCTGTGTGATGTTGTTTGGTAGAGAAGTGCTATGACTGTTTAGGTGTTTCAACCTTATAGGTGTTAAAGAGCAACTCTAACGGCCAATCACACCCACTTTCATCAAACTTCTGTTGTTTTCACCAACATCAAAATGTAACAGCAGCAAGCCTTTGGCTGTTACACAGCGTTCCAGCTAGCGTCTTTGGTTTTCCTTGACATTTTGTGTTTAAATGTGAGGTAATGGCATAATGCACTAGTTAAAAATTACAAAGCTCATTTCATTGGCTAATAAACTTGTTGGACTTACAGTGGTACAGTGGTAATACATTTATAATAATCTGATTCATATATTTTCTTCACACCCCCCATGATGAGAAAGTACTAAACCGAGTGTAACATGCTTTTTCAACATGATACTTTACACTGCGATTTGACGAACCTGAACTGCACAATAAACAAAGACAGCTCCATTTCTCAAAGAATTTATATTTTGCCATTTGATCCTGAACTTCAGTACAAACTTTTTTTTTGAAAAGTAATGTAATAAGAGGGGTGCGGAGTGGGTAGTGTTGCCACCTCACACCTCCGGTTCCATCCTGAGTTTGGGTTACCGTCTTTGCAGAGTTTCACATGCTCTCCTCATGTCTGTGTGGGTTTCCTCAAGGTTCTTCGGTTTCCTCCCACTTCCCAAAAACATCCTGGTGGTTAGTTTGTCTGCACTGTACTATGTGTGATGCCCTGAGATGAGCTGATGTGAGATGAGCTGATGTCCCATTCAGAGCGTGTCTCACACCCATTGTTCCCAAGATAGACTTTAGATCCACCCCCACCCTGAATAGGATAAAGCAGTGACTAAAGATGAATGAATGTTTTCTGATAAATAAACAATTGCCTCTGCAGTTTTTCTCTTCCACTGTATAAAAGGGATTGGAAAATCCCTATCAGCTATTTTGTTTTGGTTTCACTAAATGTTTCCTCACTGCCTAGCCCCCTAGGACAATATATTTACAAGACCTGATTTTTGCCGTTCTCTCACTAGCTGGTGCTGAATAAAGAAGCATGAGCACAGAGTAGATGAACACAGTAATATGTTTCGACAGCTTGTCATTTAAATAAGCCCTGGCTCATGTTGACATGACACAAGACATAGAATCAGAAATAAAATACAAAGCAAAAGCACTGGTTCTTTCAGCTCATACCTATTTTGGGAGATACACTCAGACATGATCAAAATAAGAGATGAACCTATGAACCTTTCTTCCTATATTCATTAAACAAGTTAATTGGTGTTAATCTGTATTTCAGCACACCACTATAAATGTTAATTCAGCACTGTAAGAGTTAAATTCTGTCAAAAAGCAAAAGTACTGAAATATCACCTACTGTGTTGCATTCTCTTCAGCTGGATGTGTATGAACTCTGTACAAGTTAACTCAACTTTAGATGATAAAATTCAGTTCAATTCAATTCATTTCGATTTCAATTCATTCAAACTTTTAACTTAACTGAGCATTTTGATGGAAAAATAAAAAAAACTGAATTAAAAAAGAGAAAACAAAGATATCATTATAAGATTGTGAGAACTTATAAATCAGGGGTTCTCAGACTTTTCGCAGCCCCTTCCAAACATAATCTGGCTATTCAAATAGTGAGCTAATTATTTAAATGTAGTTTTTTTATTCATGAAATTATTCCAGAACACATTAGGTCCAAGACAGTATTAATAGTTTGTGAGTTATTGAGGTCTGGATTGAAACAGTTCAATTCAAGTGGCCAGTCAAACTGCCTAATAACTATAGGACCTCAAAAATAAATCTAACAACTTTAATAATAGCTGGTTGTTCTTTACAGCACTATAGCAAAAAAAAAAAAAAAAAAAAAAAAAAAAAAAAAAACATGGTCACCCTGGCTATACTTCAAGAACCACAGGAGGTCCCCGGACCCCACTTTGAGAACCACTGCTTTATATAATGGCTAAGCATAATAAAACAATAATAAAACAATAATAAATAGCTGTAAAACAACCCAATATAATATAATATCCGAGAATGCACGCGCAGGCTTTATGTGCTGAAATGTGAGCGCGTGAAGCAGAACCCCGTTGCATTCCTCGCGCTCACATTTCGGTTGCCTTTCATTTATCTTACTTGCCAATGTGAGAGCACGTGAGCGAGTCAGCGGCGACGGCGGCGTGTGGGAACTCGCCGTTCTCCTCGCAGCACCGATGCATCCGCAAGAGCAGCAGCGCGCACACGCAGATGAGCGCCGCCGCGCACACGAGCGCAACGCACAAGACGCACGCGAGCCTCGACACCGACATCATTCACGCACACAAACAGTGAGAGGCAGACGAAGAACATTTAAGTAGCGAGAGAGAGAGAGAGAGAGAGAGAGAGAGTGTGTGTCCCTCCCCGTCCACAGGATAGCGCGGGACACGAAAGAAAGAGTGATGCACGAAGTTGTGCGCGAGACTGCACTGCAAAACACGTTAGTTATCCGACTGAAGTTATCCTCTTACAATTTGCCATTATAAAGTCAAATCCTGAGGAAAAGCATGTGCAGAATTTGCTTGCAAATAGATAATAAAGTCTAAGGTTAGATGTAACAAGATTTATGCTTTACTTTAGTTTCTGTAAATCCAAAAGTTATACAGTGTGAAATAATGTGAATACTATATGTGATGTGATATACACTAATAATGCATTATAATATATAGGGTGAGAGTCTGTAGGAAACAGTGTCCCTAATCTACAGGTAATCTACAAGAGGATCATAATGCGTCACATCATAATCTTCTTTCACAGACCAATAACAATTCAACCCTGTCAACAGAGATCATTAATCTGTGGTGCTGTAGAATGCTCCATTCTGATTGGTCAGTCAAGTCATTGTGTTGACTGGTGTGTAATAGCTAAATAAAATTTGGTGTACACTTATAAATGACAATTTGTAAAAGATGGAAGATGAAAACATTTCACTAGATCCTGAACCAATATGCAGCCAAATCTTTTTTTTCTATATTAACAGATTTTTTTTAGCTAGCTATCTAACCTGAGCTAACCTGAAAGGACTTGCTTTAATAAATGTCTTTGACTGCTGCAAGACTTCCGTTAAAGAGTGTATTAAAGGTTTTGTATGTTCATATACTCTTGTGAGGGGGCGAAGTGAACATGTGAATAACAGTTTGCGTGAAAATCACGACACACAATATTTTGGTCACACGTCATGGTTTTGTCATATTGCTACCTTTTACTTTACCAAATGAAAGGATAAAAATATGTTGCTTGAAATTTAATAACAACAACCAAGAAACAACATCTGAACTCCATTTAACATTGTAGTAGTGCCACATGCATTTTAAATCATGTAGCTTATAGCCAGCTCCATAAAAGCAGCTATCATCATCATCATCATCATCATTATTATTATTATTATTATTATTATTATTATTATTATTGCAATGGGTAGCATTGCCACCTCACAGCTCCAGGGTACCATTTGCAATCAGAATGTTCTCCCTGTGTCCTCATGGGATTCCTCTGGGATCTCCAGTTTCTTCACACCTCCCAAAAACGTGCCAGTAGGTGAATGAGCTAAGATAAATTTACCCCATGTGTGAATAAGTGTATGAATGTGGGTGTGAGTGTGGTGTGATGGACCATTCAGGATGTATTCCTGCCTCACTCCCAGTGTTCCCGTGGCACGCTCCGGATTCTCCTCGACCCGGACAAGGATAAGGCAGTTATTGAAAGTGTGTAAATGTTGTTGTACTTCTTTTGGCTGCTCCCATTAGGGGTCGCCACAGCAGATCATTGGTCCACATATTTGATTTGGCACAGTTTTTTTGCGAGATGCCCTTCCTGACTCAACCCTCTCCAATTTTATCTGGGCTTGGGACCTGCACTGGGATTGCACTGGGAATCAAACCTGGACCACAGCGGAAAGAGCGCTGTGGCCTAACCGCTAGTCATCCAGGGACTACTGAAAGTGTGTAAATGAGAAATTAAAAAAGACCCAATAAGGCATAACACAGCAGGTCAAACAAGTGTGCTTTTGTTTCTAATGTTTCCTGGTACATGAATCCAGTTTGTCAAGCATATTTACATTGTCCATCATATTGCAATAATGTAAGCAATGAACTCAGGGTTTGCATGATGTCATGTGAGCTCAAAGATCTGGTAGCTCAAAAGATAGTGAGGTAGGGAGATAGAGCTTTACATTAGCAATAAGATGTGAAGAAGAAGATCCTGTATGTGAATGAGCTGAAAACTTAATGGGGTATGGTGGCGCAGTGGGTAGCATTGATGCCTCACAGCTCCCAGGATCCAGGATTCGATTATGAGCTCAGGTTTCTGACTATGCAGAGTTTTCTCTGTGTCTCTGTGTGTTTCCTGTCTGTGAGACTGGTTCCCTTCCATTCTCCCAAAAACACCCTGTTGAATTGGTTATGCTAACTTGCCTCTAAGTGTGTGTGTGTGTGTGTGTGTGTGTGTGTGTGGTGTCCAGAGATGGACCCAGTTCCCAGCATAGGCTCCAGATTCATTGCACCCATGACCAGGTTGAAGCGTTTACTGAAGATGAATGAAAGAATGATTAAATAGGAATAAAGGGGCAAGTCAGTGTTTGTATGAGGTGGAAAGCCCCCAGGAATCTGATTAAATCTTGTAAATGTTAAGACGCGCATTGCATTTCGCCTGAACTTGCAAAGGCTGGCACACAGATTTACAATAAATGAATGGGAAAACAGGATGTAAAAAAACACACACATATGCTGGCAGAATCTTGTGAAATTGAAGTATGCAGCTGGGGCTGAAAACAGATTCCAGATGTTTAAAAGTAAATCAGACAATTACTTAGTATGTATCAGTGAGTTTCGGTCTTACAGTTTTAATGTCATGGAGGTTGAGAAAATGGTTGCACAAGTCAGGTCAAAATCATTTTTCTAATCATCTAATCAAACATTATTCTAATCATTAAAACTGATGAAGCTGTCATTGAAGTTTATTAGCTAGAAATTAATAACTAGCTAGCTAATAGCACCACAAAATAAGATATTAAATATGGCTAGCTGATTAGCATTACACAGAGGGGTTGTCATGTAAATAGATAAATAGCTAGCTTGGTAGTTAGGTACTATTACACTATAAAATAAAATAATAATATTAACAATGAATTAAATAATTAAATAAACTTCAGTTTAAACATTATCCATAGCTAAATATTATCCATCCATCCATTTTCCATACTGCTTATCCCACACAGGGTCACTGGGGGAGCCTGGAGCCTATCCCAGGGCACTCAGGACACAAGGTGGGGGACACCCTGGATGGGCAAACATGCACAATTTGGAAATACCTACAATGCATGTTTTTGGACTGGGGAGGAAACCAGAGTACCTGGAGGAACCTCCTGAGTCTCTCTGTGTTGGTCCTCAGGATCCGGTAGCGCCTCCCTGATGGGAGCACTGAGAACATACTGTGTCCAGAGTGGTGAAAGTCTCTGATAATCTTCCTGGCCCTGGTCTTGCATCGCTGGTTGTAGATGTTTGTGCCCTCACCACTCTGGACAGCACATTCCGGTCCTTGGCCATGGTGCCTCCGAACCAGGTGGTGATGCTTCTGGTGAGAAGACTCTCCACAGCCCCAGTGTAGAAAGCCTTCAGCACCCTGTGCGAGACCTTGAACCTAGCCAGCACACAGCACAAGCACAAAAAAATTTAAATAAAGTGCTAATTTAAGTACTCCAGGAAGAGGTAGTTTAGTCGTTGTTTGAAGACTGCCAGTGACTCAGCTGTTCAGACATCTAGGGGAAGTTCATTCCACCACCTGGGTGTCAGAACAGAGAAGAGCCTTGATGCATATGCCTTGTACTCTGAGAGATGGTGGGTCCAGTCAAGCAGTGCTAGAGGCTTGGAGGGAGCGTGATGGAGTGCTTTAAGGAAGGTGGGTGCTGGTCCATCGCTTTGTAGGAACGCATCAGAGTTTTAAATCTGACGCAGGTAGCTACAGGAAGCAAGTGGATGGAGCATAGCAATGGGGCGTTGTGGGAGAACTTGGGGAGGTTGAAAACAAGCTGAGGCAGACCTGCCAGGAGTGAGTTGCAGTAGTCCAGTCTCAAAATGACAAGGGACTGAACAAGCACCTGAGTGGCCTGTGTGGATAGAAATGGACTAATTCTTCCGATGATGTAAAGGGGAAATCGACATAAGCATGTCAATTTAGCAATGTGAGAGGAGAAGGACAGTTGACTGTCCATGGTTACCCCAAGGTTGAGTGCAGTGACAGAAGGTGAGATCTGAGACTTGTCCAGAAAGATCAAAAGATCCTGACATGGGAATGCAGCACCTGAGATGAGCGGCAGTCCAGTTTTGCTGTGATTAAGTTTCAGCTGATGAGCTGCCATTCATGATGAGATGTCTGCAAGACATGCTGAGATCCGAGTGTTTGAGGGAGGAAAGGAGAGGAAAAGAGGATTTATTTGTTTTTAACTAGCTAGCTAGCAAGCAGTGATTTTGTGTCTGTTTGAAAGCCAAGAAAGCAAGCTAGCTTCTATTCTCTGACACTTTGTGATACTACATTTCTTCTCCTCCATTAGAATTTGCCACAGTCACAGCACTTTGTCATGTCTAACTGATATCAGATAACTGATAACACTGTCAGCTTTCAGATTGATATTAGGAGAAATCTTTCATCTAGTAGTGGGTAGCTGTGGAAGTCACACTCATATACACAATAAAGTGTCTCCTTTCCATTCCAAGAGGTCTATAAAGGTCTATCTGAAGTGGTCCTATACAAGTTGCTTGACCATTTTTAATTTTCCTAATTCTTTTGAGTGATTATATCTATGTATTGGCATTTCAAAACCACCAGTTTTTTTTAATTATTATTATTTCACTTGGTTTAACCACGGTCAGGTTCATATCTGGTCCCCCACCAGAGAGGGGAATTTAACAAAATTGCACATTCTTGCCCCTATAAAAAAATAAGAGAAGTCTCAAACCTGAAATGCTCTGGATGCACATGATACTTAGCCAGGTACCCCTAAAACAATTAAAACTGATTCTCAAACCCTTCCCATTATAAATTGACCCTAATAGTGGAACTGTGAGCAGTCTTGAGCATTACCTTAGGACTTAGGTTCTAAGTCTCAGGAACAAGAATGTGCAAATGTACCTTGTACTGTATTCTAGAGATCAGTTTTTGTTTTCTAAATTTGTTGTGTGCCATGACACAAAGATGGCCATTGTGGTTAAACCAAGTGAAATAAAATAAAATTTAAAAAAATGGTGGTTTTGCAATACCAATGCACAGAGGTAATCACTTAAAAAATTTTTAAATTTAAAATGATCAAGCAACCAACTTTACAATTATTTGATCACTTGAGATGGACTGACCCCTTTCATAACCTTTGTGCAGTGTAGAGAGCATGATGATGACAGCAGTCGATAATTACAGCCTCCGAAATCATTTCTTTCACCATTTTACTGACTTGACACAAGCAATCATCACATTAATCCATGTGGAGGTGTTTGGCAGAACATCTAACTTTATAAAAAAAGTTCTTTTACAAAACACAGACAGATCTTGTACAAAAACTTGTTAGTGTGCAAGTGTGTAAAACAGAAGCATCTTCCCATAAGGGACAAATATGCAAAATGCATTTATCAAGTATGTTGCTGCAATATGTATAAATATGAAGAAATATTTAATTTTACATTTAAATGTGAAATGTATTAGAAAGTCCCTTGTGCTACCCACTTAACTTAATGAAGCCAGACTCCTCTTTTCAGCAACTTGACCTAAATAGCAACAGTAACCAAGCAGCCAGGCTTGGAATTCAGCAGTTAATCTTGTCAGTTGTTTACTCACATTTCAAGAAAAAGCATCTATGCTCTCAAGTGTCCAAGCATATTTCTCAAAATGATGCACACAATTTGCAAATCATCATATGGTATGTACTGAGTGGAAGATTAAATGTTGGCTACAAAAACATCAACACAAACACACAATCATCAAAATGATATTGACATTAGCATGGCAAACACATTTATCATATCACGTTCTATAACACACTGTTATCCACACTCCACTGATTGAGAAACGCAGCTGTGACGCATTCAAGAACTCTCTGTGTCTTTCCTCTCTCTCTCTTTCTGTGTGTGTGTGTGTGCGTGTGTGTTTGTGTGCTGTTACTGCTCAGGAAGGGGCATGATTTTATATCTTGGTGGGGGGCCAAATGTCCATCCAAGGATAGGAATATCTGACCTTGTGGGGACCCCTTGCCTGGTCCCCATGAGAAAAACTACTTTTTTTGTTTGTTTGTTTGTTTTTACTTTTGGTTACTGAGGTGAAGGTTAGGTTTAAGTTTAGGCATATTTTAGGTTTAGGCTGGATTATTCATTATGTCAATGGAAGGTCCTCACAAGTGTGTGTGTGTGTGTGTGTGTGTGTGACAGAGTTACTGTGCAGAAGAGGCCATTGCCCTCACATGTGGTTTGAAGCCTGAACACCCGGACCTCTGGAGAAAAGAAAAGAAAAGAAAAGAAACAAAAAGAAAAGAAAAGAAAAGAAAAGCTAATCATCAGTAACCACCAAAACCACAGAACATTACTGTGATGCAATTATTCAAAACAAATCTGAAACATTTCATCTCAAGCCAACGGTTTTGCCTTCTGTAGTTTATGTGACTGAAACGCAAAATATATTGTTAAAGATTTGACAGTATTTATTCATTAATATTCAAATTAATTTAAATACAAAATCTTTATTTCAATACTTTATTCATTCATTCATTCATTCATCTTCAGTAACTGCTTCATCCTGGTCAGGCCTATCCCAAGAACACTGAACACACACTAGAAGGGACACTAGTCTGGCACAGGGCACAATGCACATATATTTACACATTCATACCTAGAGGGAATTTAGCATAATCCATCCACCTACCTTCATATTTTGGAGTAAATGAACATGCCTGAGCTCTAGATATTGAGAATCAAAACCCTGTAAAAGATTGTTGAGACAGAGCTGGGACGTGCTGACTCTGCAGTTCAAACATGGCCCTGTGGGTCAGTATATCTCCCTGTTTAACCATAAAAGTACAAAACTGAGAGGTGATATTTGCAGTGCAGTTTAAAGACATAAACACAGCTGACTAAAAACACACAATAAAAGCATGTATACACACACACACACACACAGACACACACACGCAATCACAGGATGTGTGCTCACAGCTACACATACACACTGACACACACACACGCACAATCACAGGATGTGTACTCTCTCGCACACACACACATACACACACACCCAGAGGGACAGAGAAAGACAGTTCATAATACAGAGATTATTAATTAGGTCGGGTCATTGTGAGAGTATGAAAATGCTACTGCACAACAGCAGAGGGCGCTGTGGTGTTGTTTTATATAAAATGAGAGAAATTCGTTACAAAAATTAGAACTCAACATCCCAAAAGAACTCAACTAGCTAAATGACCATATTTAATTTAATTTTATGCTAGAAGCAGTGCCGCTCTGCTGGACGTACAGCATTCATTTCTGTGCTTTCTTGCACTGGTTTCACAGACTGTATATAAAGTGCAAATACATGTTCAGGCCGTCAAAACATTACAAACACACATTACCACTAAATATCTCAGTTTGGCTGTTAAAACTTTGAGGCAGTTTTCATTTTAACAGACACCAGAGCATGAGCTGCAGTAAAGCTGTAGTAGGGCTACAGGCTGAAATATAGCCCATGTGATGTTTAGATTATATATATATACATTGCAAAATGTAGCATAAATACTGTATGCCATATTGGTTCTAGCTAGAATCCATGCTTGTGTGGGCAAGTGGCAGAAATAAAACTGAAAGGAAAATCCAATTTCACAGCAGAAGTGATGTGCAGGTGCAGAACAACCCCATTGTCTCCACTGCACCATTCATTTCTGTGCTTTCTCGTGCAAATATCTGTACAGACCACTAGAGTTTTATAAACATGCACTGCTATAGCAGGTGATCACATAAACTATACTATAAATTTAGTGAGATTTTCACTCCTGTACTCAGTCGCAGTTAGAACATTCACAAAATGTGAAAGGCACCAGAGCGCTGTTACTACTGTAGAAATACAGACTGCATTACAGTGCAGGTGATGTTTTGTTTATAGCTGTGTACTGCACCATACAGCATAAATATTGTATTTTATGGTGTTTCTACCTAGAAACCATGTGACAGAAGAAATTACGGTAACTCTAATAACCACTCTTTACAAACATGGTGAGCAGAAAGGCATTTCAGAAAGCACAACACATCAACCTCTGGGGCAGATGGGCTACAAGAACAACAGTAGGTTTCACTCCTTTAAGCCAAGAACAGGAGTCTGAGGCTACAGTGGGCACAAGTTCACCGAAACTGAACAACTGAAGATCGGAAAGACATTGTCTGGTCTTTTGTTTAGTAAACCTGTGCCCACATCACCTCAGATTCCTGTTCTTGGCTTACAGGAGTGGAACCCCTATTTTTCCCCATTCTGTTGTTTGGTGTGAACATTAACTGAAGATCTTGACCTGTATCTGCATGATTTTATGCATTGCACTGCTGCCACAGGATTAGCTGATTGAATAAGTGCTTTGGTATTTTAGTAACTTCATCATGCCAATAGATAGATAGATAGATAGATAGATAGGTACAGTAGACAGATAGATAGATTTACTATATCAGTGAAAATAATGATGTCACAAGATTTTTATAGTATTTAGTAAAATAACTAACCCTCTCACTGCCTCCACACTGTTTTATACAGTGTATAATGTTGTCCTCTTCTAAACAGGAAGCTGTAAGAAGATACCGAAAACTGTCACTGCAAGTGTGAGGAAAAGTGGCTGTTCAGTGAGGATGAGTGTCAAATTCTCTGTTGTTTGCTCTAATTGATTATTTATGTGAGCAACTTACACCTATTTCAATTATTCATTAGGGAAATTTGCATCATATTTTCAGTGCCGAAGTGTAAACGCAGCTTGTAACGCAATTATAAATGATTAAACAGTAAACAAACATACAAAGAACAACAAATGCAGACAAACATACATAAAAATAAGCACATAAAAACACAATTTAATGCACACATAGACAAAATACATACACACACCCTACACTGTCTCATTACATAAAGACATGTTTTACAGTTCTGCACAGATTGAAAATGTCTATGTTTGTTCTTATTCATCATTCTTTCATTCATCTTCAGTAACAGGTTTATCCTCATCAGGATTGCAGTGTTTTATTCCACTATATCTTTCCTGCTTCATTTAATGTAAATGAGAGCTCTACGTGTGAGGCAAAACATAATGCACATGTTAGCATTTTTTCAAGATTTAATCAGGTTCCTACATACACTGTGGTTCACTGTTTCATCCAGTTTGTTAATCATTATTCATTCACTTCATGTTCAGTTAGTGCTTTATCCTGGTCAGGGTTGCAGTGAATCCAGAGCCTATCCCTGGAGTTGGAAACAGAAATACAGAAATACACCATGAATGGAACACAAGTTCATCACAAATTAAAATATCCAAGCCAGAAACCCAAACAGACATGGGAAGAACATGAAACAATCCACACAGACAGTAACCAGAGTTCACGATCGAACCTCAGATCGCAGAGCATTAATCATTATGAAATTATCCCATTATGTATGAACAGAAGTATCCTTACACACTGAAAACCCTTACATTAGAACACTGGGTGCTTCAAACTGTTCCATTAAAATGTTAAATGGTTGCACAATTGGGCAGTCTGTACTATTTAGTAATCTGTATGGGGCAGAGCCACAGCATTGATTCATCTTAAGAAATCACTTTATCCTGGTCAGGGTCACAAGAGATTCATAGCCAGGGAATCCTGGGAATACTGAGTATAAGGTGGGAAAGCATCCTGGATGGGACACCAGTCCATTGCAGGGCACCATATGCATATTCACACACTCATTCATACCTAGAGGCAATTTAGAGTCACCATTCAACCTATTGGCATGATTTGGAGGTAGGAGGAAAGTGGAGAACCAGGAGGAAACACACAGTTACATACTGAGAACATGTACAGAAACGCTGCATAGACAGTAACCCAAGCTCAGGTTCAAACCAGGGAACCTGGGGCTGTGAGGCAGTAGACTGTGCAACCATGCACCTGCAGCCACAATGCTTTGGCCAAAAATGAAATATACACAGTTTTCCCCTAGCCCAAAATATAGTCGCTGGCATTGTTTTGGAGTTACAAGCCTAATGTAGCTAACAAGTGAGTGAAGCTTATAGCGTCCAGTTTCAAATTATGCAAACTGCAAGCATAAATCATCAACCACTCACCTCAGAACTTCATTACACTAATTATACAACAGTTTCATAAAATAGCAGAATAAAATTAAATATATACACAAATTTAAATTTTATTATCATCCAAATCACTTCTGTCACATAATTCCATCTTCAAATATTGAGCCATGCCTCCTGCAAACAATAGGCTAAAGATCAAAATGGCTATGTTATGGCTGTTTATTAGCCCTATGATGTCCTGATATAGATACTAGAGTGTCATACAGTGTCAGAAGCTACATAAGCAAGTGTATTTGAAACACGTATTATGTAATGATTTAGGCATTAAACCAGTGGCTATAAGCTTCCATTACATCTGTTAATTATCTCCATTGCAAAAGTAAATAAGCAGAAAACATTAGTTTAATAGATATATGATCACTCCAGGGGGGAATACTGCAAAGCTGATCCCCATTCCCACTGTCACTGCAGGTCAATGCTTTTTTAAGTGGCTTACAACGCTATCAAATGACTCACAGTATCAGATTAAATGAAATTTAATTTACAGAATTAAATATTAATTGAAAGTGAAACTCCAGAGTGACGCTGAGAAAAGCAGAGTGGGTAATTGGTTGCAAGATAACGGGATTTCTCTCGCAATAAACAGCCATGCAAATTATTCTGTCCCTCTGTGGCATTTGCAGGAGCTCCCCTCCTTTTTCAGTACTCCACTCTCACAGGCTCTATACATACCTGTCCGTCCCGAGAAGCCACACCTAATAGAAACATTGCCATGTCTAAAATAGCATTCTGTCTAGATAATAAGGCTCTGTTGGAAAAAATGCGGCAGTTTCCAGACCCACCCTGAAATTTTATTATCATCCAAATCACTTCTGTCATACAATTCCATCTTCAAATATTGGGCCATGCCTCCATGTGGTTATTTTATGTTCAGTGTTCACACTACATTATTCTCATTGTGTGAGGGCACTTGTGTATTACTCATAATGCATTAATTCTTCATTGTAGTGTTTATTAGAATTATTCTATAATAAGGATCCATAAGAAACCTTATTTATTTAATTCACCTTCAGTAGCCGCTTTATCCTGGTAAGGGTCATTGTGGATCCAGAGCCCATCCTGGTAACAGTGGGCACAAGGGAGGAGAATTCACCCTGGATGGTATGTCAGTCCATCGCATGGCACCATGAACACATACATTCACACACTCATTCACACTAAGGGCAATTTACCACAACCAATCATCTGATATCTAATATCTACTATCAGAACCAGCCGTTGTGAACGCTCCAGCTGAATGTGTGAACACTCTGATAAGAAGCAACAAGACAACTCATAGGCGTATTTTGGGTGGTCTGATATCTTGTCATACTATCCAGTGTGCGCTTTAGGACACGGCCCCACGTAGCCTGGTGTCAGTGAAAGCTTGGTTGCAGCTACAAAAGGCTTAGCTAGCATAGCAAATAGTGCTGGCTAAATAGTATGCCCCACTTATAATGCAATATTCATTACTGTACTATGCAGTGGTATTCATGTAAAAACAAGTGGATGGAAACACACACACACACACACATTGCTGTCTGTCACTTTTGCCGTTGTTTTATTCATGAAGTGCAGTAGTGCATTTGGTGATTTGGCATGCACCCTTTGGAAATCAGGTGCGAGCAGGGACAAGTTCACAAGATAATTCACCCACTGAATGATTTACACAGCTGATGAATATTTGATATTCTTCCAAACAGCAGGTTAATGCAGAGGTCAAATTTGCCCAAATATTTACACTCGCTAAAGTAGGTGTGGATAAAGGCTAGATGAGGGCTAAAGTAGGTGTAGATAAGGGCGTCTGCCAAATGCCGTAAATGTAGATGATGGTCAATCATTCAGAAGATGGATGAAGGCATTGGAGCTGTTACAAGCTTTAAACAAATATAAAATTATTTCAAATCGGTTGCAAAAATTGCCAAAAATATTATTTGGACACTAACCATAAGTAGTGTATTGTGGGGTTTCATGACTGCACTGGATATTCTCTATTATCACTTTAGGTGTTCCATTGGGTTGAGATCTGGTGAGTGCAAAGATCAGAATATGATTTACATCCTTTCCATCTTCTCCAAACTATTCAGTGAGCTCTCATGCCTTGTGGGGCAGGGTCTTCCTGGAAGAAACCACTCCCATGAGGATAGAAATGTTTCATCATAAGATAAAGGTGATCAGTCAGAAGAACATTTGTATTGATTTGCAGTGACACTTCTCTCTAAGTGGATAAGTGGACCCAAACCATGCCAGCAAAACAAAACCTTTTTTCTCATTGTTCTCCCCAATTTGATCATCTGCCAATTCCCACCCACCAGCCAGCTCTCCCCTATTACATGACAACTACAAAGACTAACATGAGGGCAAAGGCTTACACATGCTTCGTCCAAGCAAACTAACCTCATCTTTTCGAACTGCTGCTCATGCTGCATCACAGGGCAGTGTAATACACTCAGAGGAGTGTATCCTACTCTATCCATCCTCTTCGTCATACATGAGCTCACAGATGCTCACTATTGCTAGTGTCACTGTGATTGACAGATAATATAGAGGATGTCCTTGTTTTTTTCCCTCATAATTTGTCACCCATCTGTAAATATTGTTGGAGATAGATGTTTAGACGTTGGGGAGTAATGGGGTTATTTGGACTGATAAGTGAATCTTATTCCACCATGAGATTTCACTTTAAGAGTAAGTTAAATCTCAGAGAAGCTGAAGACCTGAGTTTGTATACACATGTGTCGCTCTGAACTAGGGTGCAAAGTTGTTTTAATTTGATTCTTGCTACAATAGGAAGTGATCTTGGTAGTAGTGGAGTCATATGAGAGAGCTTTGGGAGGTTACGAACAGAAAAACACCTGATTCAGACACATGAGCCTGTATGTATTCAGAGCTGAAGTGAAATTTATTGTGAGCTGCAGGAGAGTGTGAAATGTGAGACAAGAGAGATGGAAACATTATACTAAGTGCTACAAACTGAATAAGTGTCAATGAGAGCACAGTGTGCGTGTGTGTGTGTGTGTCTGTGTGTGTGTGTCTGTCCATCATCTTTTGTTCACATTTGTATGTTTAAAGGCTAGAAGCCAATACATGGACTAATGTTCTGGGAGATAACACCAGCATTGTTTTTACACACACACACACACAAACATTGTCCATCTCTCTCATCTTAATTGACCAAGGCCATCAATTATCACATGGATCTTCTCATTCCACCCCCCGCCCCCAACCACACACACACACACACACACACACACACACACACACACACATGCACACTAAGCCTCCAAGGTCGTTGATTAGAATGCGAGAGAGTGTGTGACATGTACAGACACTAAATAAACCCCTCACACACAGGTAGGACCTTGATAATCTGTTGATGTGGAATTATTCACCGCAAAATCCCCAATATATTAACGCTACAGTGCTGCATTAACATCATATCTCTGACCTGGACCCTTACAATAATAAAATATATGACGGTATATCACTTAAAATATTGGATTGTAGTATATATTAAAATATAATTAACAATATACAGATTATTGATAGGGAATAAATGTAACAGTTACAATTACTAATATACTGTATTTTACTGATATATACTGTAATGTATATATGTAAAGAATTTATTAGCCATATAATATATTATATAAAGCTTATACATGGCCTGTTTATTTTCATGAATATTAAAATTTCAGTTGTCACAACATTCATTTTCCAAAATACTAAATGTTGGTAAAAAAGTAAAAGTCAAAAGTAAATTATGTAATAAAGGACTTTGCGATTAATATTTTTAAAAATTGAATTCTAAAAATTATGTTTTTCATAAGATATTTTAATGCTCACAGTGAAGGAACTAATTATTCTTACATTTCCCTGAATCTAGAAATGTTGTTTTTGGACTGTCAGACTAAACTTAGTCACTTTGTGTTGCCTAATACAAATAACATTTAGCTGCACTATATAATACTGCCAAAGTAAAAAGAGGTACAAACCAAAATATGCAAAGACAGTTACTGTTCTTTAATGAATTATATTATTGTAATCAAGATTATGAAATGTATTTTTCATATTTACTGGGGTATGAGAGGAAAGATTCCATGTTGCTATCCTCTTTCCCTTTTGTTCTTCTTATATGCAAATGGGACAGATTGAACCCTGAGGCTGTGTGTGTGCATGTGTGTGTGTGTGTGTGCCCTTACCATGCACACTGATGCATTATGCTGTAGTTATATGTAATGCTCTTTTTTAAGGGATTGAAGATAAAAATGTGCATTGGAATTGGTAAATGTTGCTGTTTGATGGTGAATGTTAGTGTGTGATGGCAGTATATGATGGAGAATGTTTTTGGTAGAGAATGTTGGCTTTTACAGTTCATGTGGGTATTTATTGGAGAATATTTTTGTTGCAAAATGTTTTGTTGAATAACTATAGGGTTTGATAGTGAATGTTGGTATTTGTTGGAGAATTTTTTTGGAGAATATTAGTGTTTGCTGATGAACGTTTGTAGAGAGAATGTTGGGAAATCTGGTGTTTGACACTGAATGTTGGTATTTTTGAAGAATATTTTGAGGAACCTTGGAGAAACATTTTCTTGGAAAATACTGGTGTTTGTTTTGAAATGTTGGTGTTTGTTGGCGAATGTTTTTGCTGGAAAATATTGTTGATGGGGAATGTTGGTGTTTGGAGAAACTATTTCTTGGAAATTTTGGTGTTTATTGGCAATGTTGGTGTTTACTGGTGTTTATAGTTGGATAGTAAATGGTCTTTCCGAAAAGCTGATGCTGATGTTTGAGAGTGAATATTGACAATGTTGGTATTTGATGTTAAATGTTGATTTGCTGGAGAATGATGGGTTTTGGTAGCAAACACCAGACCAGTGTTTGATGGTGAGAGTTGCTGTTTGCTAGAAAAAAAGTCTGTTTATTAGATAATGTTGTTGTGTGAGTGAATGTTGGTAAATGTTGCTGTTTGTTGGTCAATTTTTAATTTGGTCTTTGCTGTGAAATATTGGTTGTGTTAGGTGCTGTTGAAGATTGCTTTTGTTGGAGAATGTTTATTTTTGTTGGAGCATACTGGTGTTTGCTGCTCAAATCTGATTTTTAAGGGTAAGATGTAGCAGGAAGAAGAACACCCACTGATGCAGAGATGGAGTGAACAGTGAATGTAAGGATGAAGTGATGGGGAAATGGAAAGGGATCCACAAATGAAGGGATGGAGGAATGCAATGCTGGTGTGATGATGTGGAAAAAGCAGATGGAAAGAGACTGAGAGAAAGTCAGCTTCTCCCTGGAACTGAACAGAGACGCAGATGTCAAAGAACATTAAGTCCCAAGAGACATCAAAGAGGCATCTCACACTCTTACAAACACACATGCACACATATACTCACACACACAGGGACTTAATTAGATCTACAGCAGGGTTCAAAAGTCTCAGTGCACTATCAGGATTGTTAGTGTGTCTTAATTTCATCTTTAATAAAACATTAATACAGCTGGTCCATAGGATTACATGATTTTACCTTCATACTGCTCTCAGATCTATTGTTTATTCTGCTGCAGAGTGCAGCAATTTTGGCTGAAGGAGGTAATTAAAATGTGCGCTGTATCCTCTGCACTCTTACATAAGGTTGCCGAACACTCAGTTAGCCTAGTGTAACCTGAATGCTAATGCAGTATGTTAAATATTGTCAGTAAAAGAAATATGTTCAACAACATTATACTCATAAATCTTACAGAAATAGAAAAATAGTGGTTTTCAGACTGGCCAAATACTCAAAAGGTATTTTTGCATACGTTAGGGCACAGGCGATTTTGCAGGGTGTGCAAGGGGACCCGAAAATGTTTAACTTCTGTTTAATTTCTTCATTATCAAGTTTCTCATTAAAACCTTTGATTGTTTGGTCATGATTGTAGGCTTTCAAAATTCTTTTATGTAGATCATAAGGCTTTCATAAGGCTTTTATACACAGTTAAATATCATTTTTTTCTTCTGTAAATTCTTTATATCAAATTTTAAATGGTGACAGGATGCATAGAGTCCTTAATAAATAGGCTATAGACATTAGCTGGATTTTTCAAGGTCAGCTCTCCATGAATAACACAAATTATCTCGAATATTTCTTTTATGTGTACTGCTGTTGATTTGTTCCTGAGTCTAGATTATTTGGCTATAGACTCCCAGGCTACACTATACTAAGCTAATGTTCACTAGAATTGGCTTTTCTATCTACCTAACATACTCACATGTCACCTATCTCTAAATGCTTAACCTCAAATAAAACTCGCTGAAAATAATTAACATTTTTGGATGTACTGTAAGCCTTGGATGTGCTCATCCATAAATGAACACTGTGGGAAACATTTTATGGTTTAAGTGTTAATTCGGAAGTGTAGGTGTTAATGTTCTGGGGATTTTGGTATGAATCATTTTCCTGTTTGTTGGGTTTTTTCTTTTTTTACAGGGAGAGGGGATTTACATAATAATTCATTTGAAGGTTGCTGTGGGAAAGAGCTATAGGAAGACAGAAAAAGAAGGACAAAAACAGAGAAGGAAAGAAGGACAGAGAGACAAAAAGAAGGACAGGGAGAGAGAGAGAGAGAGAGAAGGTTACAGTGAGAGAGAAAGCAGGTTGGTGTTTCTCTGTAGGAACTTACCTCCAGCATTAAACATACTGAACTGAAGAGCTTTCACCTGCCATGAATGCCATGCTGTGGAATGATTAGAATGACCATACGTAGTACAATGAGCCCCATTTAACATTCTTTTAGTGAAGGTCCGCAACAAAAACTTTTCTGCCAGATTTACAAAAGTTTTGGAAATACTGATTTCCTTTGTACCCATATGCGTATGTTGATCATCTGCAAAGTGCAAAGAATTTCCTGATAAAGCTCATTTGCACTTACTGAGGACCTCAAAACTCCATAAAAGGTCAAGCGCACAGAGGGCTGGAAACAGAAAATGACTACCAAACGGTGAAAAAAAAGGCAGCAAGACAGAAATGGAAGCTATTTTGACTCACTTCTGTACTAATAAAAATATTCAGCAGTGTAACAGCACCAGCACCTGAAAATGTCAAAATCTAGAGACAATCTTGGAGAAAGTTTTTCTTGGAAACTATTGGTATTTGTTTGGGAATGTTGGTGTTTGTTGGATAATTTTTTAGTTTTTTTGGAGACTACTGGTGTTTGATGGAGAACGTTGATAAACGAGGCATTTACACACACTCAAGAGCAGGAAACAGATGTTTCTCTAAAATTCTGTGGTTTTCGCGTATACCATATATCTTGTGTAAAAGCACCTACAAACGATTTATGAATAAATCAATTCGTATACAGCTTAAAGACCCAACGTTGGCAAAGCATCAGGAAAACACTGAGAACATTACCAACAAAACAGCCCCAGGAAATAATAATAATAATAATAATAATAATAATAATTGCAGAAAAAAAGAAGTTTGACTTCTCTCTCCTGAGAAATGCAGACTGTTCCAACTGTTATTGTCCCTGCAGGTCAGCCACGATTGCGTTTTTTTGTTTGTTTGTTTGTTTGTTTTATTATACTGTTGCTTTCTTTAAAAGCAGGACCCTCAAACTGGGTGTTACAGTAATAACATTAGTAATTTTGTTCATTATAGAGGAAGAATCTAGTTTCCAGTTTCCTCCCATCTCCTAAAAAACATGGCCCTAGATGTGAATGAGTGTGTGAAAGTGTGTGCGTAGTGCGATGGACTGGTGTCCTACCCAGGTTGTATTCCCTGACCACAACCTTGACCAGGATAAAGAGATTTCTGAAGACGAATGAATGAATAAAATGATTGGTGCTATGTGGAATCCATCTGTAGGTATTGTGGAGTGTGGGACTGTTTCGGGTACACAGTAATTTGGCAGTGGTCTGAAAGAGTTGGTGACAGTCGTGTCCATGTCCGTGGCTACACTGGCCCTGAAAGTGGTATGTGAAAGTTTCTTTAATAGAGTCACCTCTGATCTTACCATTAAGTACGTGTAGACCAAAGGCTCTAGAGAGATGCTATCACCTTCCAGCTCTAATTTAAGGTACATTTGAGGTTGTTTCTGTTTCTGACGTTCAGATGAACTGGTTCAGCTCTGCATTAAAGTCTTCCCATAGCAGCACATTTCACTGGCCTGGAAATGATCATCTCTGTGTGGAGGCTGTTTATATACTCCTCATCATAATACAGGCTTTCTATTGGAGGAGTGTAGACAGCACTCTCCAGCACACTCTGTGCACACTCCTCCAGCACACTCCTTCAGCACACTTCTGCAGCACACACTCTCTCTCAAAGACACACTCTCCCTCTCCCACTCTCTCAGTCAGTCACGCACGCGAGGTTATCATAGCCCCTCTCCGGTGGCATTTCAGCTAGATTAAAATGAGCACGTCGCTTCCTAAGAGCGAATCTACAACATCTCTGATCGGATCCTCCGCTCATCGTCACCATCAGCATCCCCAGCATCACCGGCACACCGGAAACACGGAGCCCGCGGAAGGCGCGCGCGGAAGCTCCCGGAACGGATGCGCGAGACGCGGTCAGGGGAGCCAGCACGAGGAGGAATCGGCGAGACGCAAGCAGCCGTCTCATCCCCCTCAAAGTGACAAAGCCCCGAAGCGCTCGGACGAAACCAGCTCGTTTTTTGAACCGAAGGAGAAACCGCGAAGGGGTTCGAACCAAAGCGTAAACGCGAACCCCGCGCCCGCGAGCGCAGAGGCGACGGGAAAACACGGCAACGCGCGCGCGAAGGCACCGGACGAAGAGTTGCATCCGATCATAAAGTCAGTCTTCGGACAGGTAAGAATGCAGAGGTATTAAACACGCATGCGGGAGATGATCAGTGCATTCAACAGGTCTGTGAAGGTGCGAGGGCACGCGCGCGGACAGTTGAAGAAAGCACGAGCTGTTTAAAAAACTTTGTAGTGAAGTGTGTAGAGTTAACTCTTACAGTGTAGAATTAACATTTAGCGTGTAGCATTAACTCTTACAGTATTGTGTTTAACTCACTGTTGATTTAACAAAAATGTAAAATTAACACATACAGTGTTAACTCAAAACTACTGTTAACACTTACTGTGTAGAATTAACATCTAGTGTGTAGAGTTAACTCTTACAGTGTAGAATTAACATTTAGTGTGAAGCATTAACTCTTACAGTATTGTGTTTAACACTTAGTGTTGATTTTACAAAAATGTCAAATTAACACTGTTAACTCAAAATTACTGTTAACTCTTAATGTATAGAATTAACATCTAGTGTGTAGAGTTACTCTTACAGTGTAGAATTAACATCTAGTGTGTAGAGTTACTCTTACAGTGTAGAATTAACATCTAGTGTGTAGAGTTACTCTTACAGTGTAGAATTAACATCTAGTGTGTAGAGTTACTCTTACAGTGTAGAATTAACATCTAGTGTGTAGAGTTACTCTTACTGTATAGAATTAACATCTAGTGTGTAGAGTTACTCTTACAGTGTAGAATTAACATCTAGTGTGTAGAGTTACTCTTACAGTGTAGAATTAACATCTAGTGTGTAGAGTTACTCTTACAGTGTTGGGATTAACTCTTAGTGTTAAAACTACTGTTAACTCTTACTGTGTAGAATTAACATCTAGTGTGTAGAGTTGCTCTTACAGTGTTGGGCTCTTAGTGTTAAATTAACTATAGTTTTAACACCTACAGTGTTAACTCTTACTGTGTAGCGCTAATGCCTAGTGTGTAGCATTAACTCTTACAGTATTGTTTAACTCTTAATGTTGAATTAAAAAATCTTAAACTAGAACCTAAAGTTTCAACTAAAAAATACTGTTAACTCTTACTGTGTAACATTAACACCTAGTGTGTAGAGTTAAGTTTGACATTGCTGGACTTAGATCATGATGTTGAAATAAGATTAGTGTCAAATTAACACCTACAGTGTTAACTTAAAACTATTGTTAAGTCTAGAATTAACACTTACATGTATTTTGTAGAGTTAACTCTTAGAATGTTGGGCTTAACTTTTGGTGTTGAATTAAAAATAGTGTCAAATTAACACCTACAGTGTTAACTTTTAAAACTACTGGTAAGTCTTAGAGTGTAGAACTAACAACTAGTGTGTAGAGTTAACTTTTGAGTAATGGGTTTAACTCTTGGTGTTGAATTGACAGTAATGTTAACACCTACAGTGTAGATTTAGATCTGTTCACTTTCCAATTAATTAAAGTGTTGAATTAACTCAGTGTAGGGTTTACTGTTACACTGTCAAATGAACATCTACAGTACAGTATATTTACAGTACAGAATTAACACCTAAATATTGTGTGACTTTTACAGTGTAAAATGTCCTGGATTGTCAATTTAATTCTAAAAGTAAATCTTCTTCCCCATTCCTCTGTGAAATGGTAACACATTGCTGAAACACACACACTAAATAAAAGAGGTGCTGGACATGAGCAGAATTGAGTTTTTATCCCAAAAAAGCTCATCAATCCTACCGTTCTACCTCATTTTTTTAATTATTATTTTTAATAGAACAACATGAATTCAGAAATCAGAATTCTGTCTGTTCTTTTTGGAAAAGTTTTTCTCTGCAGTTTCATGAAAAGGCAAAAGTCACTCATGTTTCTCTAGGTTTGTCCCTTGTGGGCGTGGCCTGTCCAGTTATCTGTGAGCTCTGATAAGACATGTATTCAGGCTACTGTATAATTTATAGCCATCACTATGTTATATTGTTATGAGAAAATGATTCGATTTTTCCATCATGTTTGATACGTGATGGAACATCATGAGTTCTGTCATGTATTTCAACATCATGAGTTGCGCCCAACACTGTAAGACTTAACTCTACACAGTAGGTTTTAATTCTGCAGTGTAACAGATAACACTGTAGGTGTTAACACTATTGTTAATTCAACACCATGAGTTAAGCCCAACCTTGTAAGAGATACTTCTACACACTACGTGTTTAATGTTCCACAGTAAGAGGTAACAGTATTTTTTAGTTTAAACTGTAGGTGCTAGTTTAAGATTTTTTTGTTAATTCAACATTAAGAGTTAAACGCAGTAATGCAAGAGTTAATGCTACACACTAGGTGTTAATTCTACGCAGTAAGAGTTAACACTGTAAGTGTTAAATCTATTATTCATTTAACACCAAGTGTGAAGACCAACACTATAAAAGTTAGCTCTACACACTTCAATTTTACCCAGTAAGAATTAACAGTAGTTTTGAGTTAACAATGTAGGTGTTAATTTAACATTTTTGTTAATTCAACTCGAAGAGTTAAACAGTGTCTAAATCCACACCAGCTATTATTTAAACACTCCCCACGAATAGAACGAGGGATGCTTTCGAATTATTTTAAAATTTAGTTGATGTGGTTTTCATCACCTACGCGCTGTCTTCATGGAAGATGTTAAAACGAAACAGAACGTAATGAGCCCAATGTTACATTGTCTGTTATAGTAACAGCTACAGGTAATATAAAAGCCAACACTTTATATTCACATATGCACAATATTTTAAAATGATTTTATTTTTTAAATAAAGTCATTCATTTTATGCGGTATATCACAGCTCTGACTGGCAGCTCTATCACAGCTCTGACTGGCACTTCCACAGATCTTTCTTTTTCTAATGTGAATGCAGTGCAACGGTGAGGTAATATTTATTGTGAATTTGGCTCTAAATATAAGCAACATTTTAGGTACAGGGGAAAAGTTACTGGAATTGTCAATGGTTATTATTCTTATTATTTTTTCTGGTTAAACAGTCAGTCTCATGTAGTTGTGAAACTAACCGCTTGTGACTAAAGTAACTACATGATTTTCTTGCAGCAGAAAATAGCATATGTTATCAGAAATATGAAGAGGTTTTCTCAACTGTATACAAAATTAGAACAAACCAACAAACGTGTCTCATTGTTTCAGCCTTAAAATATATTAATTCTGTGACAACTGACTTTGCAAATGTGTGAAATTTGCTTTTTTACATATATTTTCTTAGACAGGACTATACAAATATGAACTTGTCAATCAACCTCAATTATAAAACTAAATAATTTGTGTGCAGTAGATTTGAACATTTCTACTGAGTGTGTATGCACACTAACATTTAACACACAATGATAAAACAAGCTGTAGGAGAACTTTATCTTCCAAAGTCAGAAAATACAACGAGTTCATGTGAAATCTTCTCATAAATGTTGGTGAAATCTGTGTGACTGTTTGATAACTGTTGGAATCTAACCAACAGTGTGTCTCTGAGAGAGCAGCACAGCTCAATCACTTATACTTGTGTTAATGTGAGCTAGAAATAACCCCAAATCCAGGCCAAAACTTCAGTCTCACACACACACACACACACACACATGCACGCACTTGTGCGCTGTAGGCCGTTATGCTCCTCATGATGGAGGTTAATTACTGTGCTGATTGCTGGAGGAGTTTTAATGAGAACACTCGTCTGGTTCATGTCTGTGATGTCGGCGGATTCAGATGTTTTTAAGAGGAGATTTCATTATTTATTTCTTATATAAGTTCATATTTATTCATATATTTGCTACATATGTAGTCTATATAATTATGGGAGGGAGGGAAAGAAGGATGGATGGAAGGAAGAAAATAAGGAAGAAAGGAAAGAAGGAAGGAAGAAATGAAGAATGAATGAAATAAACAAAAACAAAGGAAGAAAGAAAGAGTCAAAGAAAGAAAGAAAGGAAGGAAGGAAGCAAGAAAGAAAGAAGCAAGGAATGAAGGAAGGAGCAAACAAACAAGTAAAAATGAAGGTTGGAAGCAAGCAAGAAAAAAACAAGGGGTGAGTGAAAGGAAGAAACAGACAAAAACAAAAAAGACACAAAGAAAGACAAACAAAGAAACACAAACAAAAAGAAAGAAAGAAAGAAAGAAAAGAAATGAGAAAAGAAAAAAACAAGCAAACAAAAAGAAAAAAAGGAGGAAGGAAGGAAGGAAGGAAGGAAAGAAGCAAGCAAGGAATAAAGGAAGAATTTTTTTCCCAGAAGCATCGCACAAAAGTCATCATTAATTGGTAAAGTGAGAATCACATTAAAACATTTTCTGCCAGTCGTGAAGATCCTAACCTCACTATGTCTTTTGGCAAACAAACCAAATGTAGTTAGAGGGGCAGACAGACAGAGAGGTAGCCAGACAGAGAGGCAGACAGACAGACAGACAGACAGACAGAGAGGCAGCCAGACAGAGAGGCAGCCAGACAGAGAGGCAGACAGACAGACAGACAGACAGACAGACAGGCAGTTAGCATTTAGCATAGTGGTTATCACTGACAGTACACACTATTTCAGATGTGATGTAATACTCATTTATGATCAGACTTGTACACAGAGCAGCTTCTAGCTACATATGAAGACAGTATTGCTGAAATATTGTGTGTGTTTGTGTGCATGCGTGTGTGTGTGCAGTCACTGTTTTTCAGAAATATTTCTCCACCATTTCCCCCAGCATGCTGTATTTCATATTTCTTTATGTAACACAAAGACGTGTGTTAAACCCTGCTGAATTGCTCTCCACTGGCTGTGTAGCTAAATTTAGCCGCGTCGCTGCCAACATGAGGGAGAGAGCACACAGCGACCGTTATATTTTAATAAAAATATTCACATGCCTGAGCTCAGTGCAGCTCAGTGTGTATGAGATTATGTACATTATTATTACAGGAGATGGGCAAATCAGATGTGTGGGGGAGGAAGAGCTGAAGGAAGCAGCTCTCATGTTAATGTGTGCTATACAGTAAAAAGGACAAAATTTAAATCTCACCCCCTTGAAGAATTACAGTGTGCATGTATTAAAACTAATTTGTGTATTAATCTTTGTTATGTGTGTGTTAAGCACTGACTCGTACTGATTTCTGTAATAGCATCTTACACATTCAGTACACCTGTTATGGCAGATTTTAAAAACTTGTGTAATTGTTGATATGATGAAGTTGTCTGTAAGGAGATGTTTATTTCTGGAAGGAGTCTCCAGTGTCAGCGCTTTTGTAACAGACTTAACAGTAACTTTAACAGAGAGAAAAAAGAGAGAATGAGTGAGAATGGCAGTTTCTAACTGTTATAACATAAGTGATAACAGGAACTAACTTGTCTCACAGATGTCCCACAACACTAAACATAATTATAAATGAATAAAAAGTATGACGTACTGTTCTTTAATTAATTATAAAAATGTAAGTGGTAAATATTTGTCATATTAGAGGAATAAAACAGTTTGTGGATGTGATTTTAACAGGATGAGCTTTTAATGGAAAATAAGCAAAGGCGCCCTGCTTCTCACCACTGATTATTTTCCTGCTTTTGTCATGTCTTATTCCTTTCAAGTAATTCTAAAGAAATAGCTTGTTTCTGTGTGAGTGATGTGGGAACTAGTTAATTTTAGTAACATTAATTTATTACTGAGTAAATGCCCTCAACACTCTTTATATAGTTGTATTATAGTAAATATTATATATGCAACATGTATTGTCTGTTTAACGAAGTATGGAGGCAAAAGGGTCAAAAAGATATTGAAAGTTTTTTTTTTTAAATGTTCAAATGTAATAGAATTCAGGGTTATATTTAAGCACAGAAGATATAAAGCTGAGGAGCAAATACAGAGCTGGTGAGATCTAGTCACTAGTTGCATGTTGTCTCGTTATATTTACAGTGTTACACTTCCTTACTGTCAGAGTTAATGTATCTCTATGTTGTGTGAGGTGACGATGTTGTTTTTATGTAGCACCAAGGTTCTGGAGAAACGTTGTCTCATTTCACTGTGTACTGCGTCAGCTATATATAGTTGAAATGACAATAAAAGCCTCTTGACTTGACTTGACTTGACTTGACTTGAGTTGCACTGCAAAATATATCTTAGCAAGTGAAAATATGGCAAATATATCTAATACCTTTTACTATGAGAATATTATAAATCAAGTATTTGATTATTCAGTCTGTTTTTAAAAGCTTTTACTAATTTCAAAATTTTAGTTTTCTTATTCTATGTGCTTATTTAAAGAAATACTGTAAATGCTTTTAAAATTAGAAAAAAAAAAATCTGTCAGTAGAATAAGACTATTTCCAGCTTGAAATTAGCACAAAAAAAATTCTTAGAAACATGATAGGAATTGCATTAGATAAATATGATTAAATTAGTCATTTAGATGTCATTTTTGCAGTGTGGATTAATTTGGGATCTATCTCTGACTGTCAGCTAGTTTGGAAAACAATTTGTTATAATATGTGCTCTGCAGCAGTGCTGTTGCAGTATATCTCGCTGCTTGTAGCTAGAATATGAACTCAAAGCTTTGTAATGGTGTAGCTGATCCCTCATTGTGTTCACCTGTTCCCTGTTTCACCCTCATTAGTTTGAGCATTTAATGCTGTGTGTTTTCCTTTGTACTGGAGAAGCCTTGTTGATTGTATTGTGCATTTCTGAGTGGTGTTCCCTTGTGTCACGTTTCAGAAACCACACGTTAATGGGGTGGTGTTCTGTGACTGTTTCCTTCTTTGTGTCATGGCTATCATGGTGTCAAATGCCATGGACTTTTTGTTTCGGCTCCTGAATTGGTCTGGTCCACACCCCCATCTTGTCATTTTTGTGTTTCCCTTATTGTGTTCACCCTTACCTTGTTTTACCCTGAGCAGTTAAACCCTGTATGTGTGCCTTTGTGTGTGTGTGTGTGTGTTGAGAAGTTGTATTGATTGTATTGTGCATTTCTGAGCTTCATTCCCTTGTGTCTAGTTTCTTGGGTTTTGTATTGAACCTTTTTACTCTGTCTGTTAATGATTGAACTATGATGATGATTTCTGGATTTGTCCTAATAAAACTCATCCACACTCCTTCATCCTTCATGCAGTCATTATAACCCACCCCTATAACACACACACACACACACATTTCATATGATAAAGTTATTATATTTGTGTGGGGGGGGGGGTGTGTGTGGGTGTGTGTGTAACACCTCAGTATACATGCAAAGTCCTCTTTGGCCACTGTGTGTCGTAGAAGACTTCTAAAAGCCCACCGCTCTGCTCATTTACACACACCACACACACACACACACACACACACACATACCCCCCTCATTCAGTAACATTGGCTATGGCAAGACGTCACACTAGTAACCCAATTTTATTTCCCTTGACAACTACCAGTGTTGTCTCGGATTCCTTGTCCTTAGAGAGGAAATAAACTACTTAAATCATACCCCATGATTCTAAGCATATTATATCCTGAGTACATGTGAGCATATCTGATTGGGTGAGGCACTGGTATGAAGGTCCTGGATGTTATCATTTCAGAGGCAGTGACTGAAATCCTGCTGAGTTTTTCCCATTGAAGAAACAGCTTGAACATTATATTGGTTTATATATTGCTGTCCCATTTGAACTGATACAGCTAAAACATTTATTGTAAATACATCATCTTATTGCTGATCATGATTTGAGTTCATCTTAATGACAGCTCTGACTGAAAATAACAGACAAAAGCAATAGAATGGCACCAACAGTTTTATTTTTAGTATAATTTCACTTTTAGTAAAAATGAAAAGGGGTCACTTTGAGCCAAAGGTGTTAAAGTGAAAGCTAAAAGCATTGCAGTGACACTGAGGGCACTCTGCACTGCTGATGCAGAGACGTGTGTGTGTGTGTAAGTCAGCAGTGTCAGGTGATAGTGAGCTAACGTGTGACTCTAGCTCTAGCTAACAGTAGAAAATCACCTTTGACATTGTAATAATGATGAAGTATCAGGGATTTTAAACAAAAAGTGAAAGCTGTAAAATCTGAAGAGATGAGCTGGGAGCAGTGCATGCTATAGGAGGGCAGGAGGTTTTAGCAGAAATCTGCACTGCTGGCACATTCCTGCTGTTCTGCAGGCTTGAGTGTGCAGCTACAGAGAGTGAAAGAAATAGGGGAACAGCGATAGAGTGATGAAGGAAGATATAGGCAGATAGATATAGGCAGTCTCCAGGAGATGGAGGAAATACGTAAAGAAAAAGAGTGTCTCCTTCTTCTGCTCAACTATTCACTTTCAACAGGATAGATAGACGGATGGACAGATGGATGGATGGATGGATGGATAGATAGATAGATAGATAGATAGATAGATAGATAGATAGATAGATAGATATGCTCATCTATAGATAGACAGGCAGACAGACAGATAATCAGGTAGATAGATAGATAGATAGATAGATAGATAGATATGCTCATCTCTAGAGAGACATGCAGACAGACATAAACAGGTAGATAGATAGACAGATGGATAGATGGATAGATAGATAGATATGATGATCTCTAGGCTTCACTAGTTTTCACACTGTTGCCTGTGTGTGTGTGTGTGTGTGTGTGTGTGTCCTGTGTTTTAACCTCATCAGTAACCTTAGTAACCTTATTTAAGGATGCAGTATAGAGGATCAACACGTTGTATGTAACACTCGAAACATAATCCTCAGAGTGCGTTTCATGTTTATTCCTGATATTTAAAATAACCGGGATCAAGTGTGTGTGTGTCTGTGTTTAGTAGTGTGTGTATTTATAATTGTATAAGGCTAGTCTGTTTATAGTAAAAGATGTAGGTATGTATACTGGCTGCAGCCAGTGTGTGTGTGTGTGTGTGTGTGTGTGTGTGTGTGTGTGTGTGTGTGTGCGTGCGCACAATGAGCTGACATTATGCGAACAGACGGCTCAGATGCACACTAGAGTTCACAGTGAGCCTGCGGTGAAAAATCTTCATCAGGATGAATTGTCCAAAGAGAGACAGAGAGAAAGAGAGAGAAAAAGAAAGATAGAGAGAGTGAGCGAGAGAAATAGAAGAGTGAAGGATAAGAGGATTGAAGGGTGAAAAGAGAAGACAAATGGAAGAAAGGGATGGAGGGTAAATGAATGAAGGAGGAGAGGAATGGAAGATGACAGGAGTAATTAGGAGAAGGGGAAAGGAGAGTGAGTGGAGGAGAGGAGTAAATGATGAGAGGGGAACAGGAGCGTAGGATGTAAGAAAAGTAGAGGAGAGGAATGGAGGATGAATGTAGAAGAGGAGGGGAATGGAGGATGAGAAGAGGACAAAAATGTCAGAGAAGTGAAGAAGATGAGGAAGAACGCAAATAGTGGATGACTGGAGGAGGAGATGAGAGGAACGGAGGATGAATGGAAGAGAGGAAGGGAGGATAAGAAGCTGAGAGGAAGGGAGGATGAGTACAGGCAGGATGTGATGTCGCAGCAGGTGCATTTTGGGTTGAGCTGCCTTTCTCTATCCTGCACTGGCCTTTAGCCAGCACACCGGTGTGTGTGTGTGTGTGTGTGTGTTTGTTAATGCAATTGTTGCTGTAAAAGAGCACTCAAGAGCTTGAAAGTGTGTGTGTGCATGTGTGTTTGTGTGTGTGTGATATTTTTAGCTCCCCATCCCTGTATCCGTGTGTGTGTGTAATCGAGTGTACACGCGTGTGTGTGTTTGGATTAGTGTCACCAGTGTCTCGCTTGGGGGAAGGTAATACGTTCGACCCTAAGAACCCGTCTCTCACTCTGTGTGTCTCTCTGTAACTCTCTCTGTTTATTGTATGTGTCTCTCTGTCATTCTATCTCTGCTGACTGTCTCTCTGTCACTTTCTCTGTCTCTCTTTCTTTCCATCTCTTTCTCTCTCTCTGTCTCTCTCTATATGTCTCTGTCTGTCTTTCTGTCTTTCTGTCTATCTTTCTGCCTCTCACTGTCTCTCTCTGTTGTCTGTCACTCTCTCTGTCTTTCTTTATTCTCTTGTTCAAGTAGATAATACGAAACTGTGCACACAGGGTGAGTGAGGAAAAGAAAGAGACAGAGAGAGATGGAAAGAGAAAGAAAAAAGAGTAACAGCAACAGAGAGATGGAGAGGCAAAACGAGATAAAGAGCTATTCAAATCGAGAAAGAAGGAGAGACGTAGGAGACACAGAGCGTGTGAGAAAAAAGCAAAAAAAGGATAAAGATAGACAAACAGAGCATGGGTGAGACTAAGACTAAATGATTGACATGAAGACAAGAGAAGAAAGGACAAAAAGTGATAGAGAAAATAAAGGGATAGAGAGATAAGAACAAAAGACAGAGAAGAAGAAAAAGAGGAGAGAGATGTAAACAAAGGATGAGATAGGGCAAGAAACAGAGGGAGAGAGAGGGAGTAAAAGATGAGAACAAAAGAATGAGGAATGATGGGAGAAAGCGAGATAAAAATACAAATCCCAGAGTGTTAGGGACAGAGAGAGAGAGGGATAGAGAAAGCTACAGAAAGAAAGAGACAGAAAAATATAGAGAGATAGAGGTCAGGGGGACAAAGAGAGAGAGAGAGCAAGTAAGAGAGATGAGAGAGATGAGAACGAACACTCACTCTTGCGCTTCTCTCAGTGAGCATTCACACACACGTAAGACATGCATGCCTTCTCTCCTCCTTCCTTTCGTTCTCTTATCCTGCATCCAATCCCTCGCTCTAGTCACTTATCCTGCCTCAGCCTCCATCCCTCATTCCCTCTCTCTATTTCTGTACCTGATACATTTTTACTAGAAAATGCACTTTAAAGTTGCTTAATGCATGCATGGAAAGACACACACGCGCACACACACACACACACACACACACACACACACACACACACCCACTAGCGTTGACTCTTGCACTCTGAGAGGCAGGATGAGCTAAAGCGACTCACTATGGGCAACTGTGTGAAATCTCCGCATAACCGCTTCAACAAGAAGGTACGTTCGCTACCAGTTTCAATGTGTGTATGTGTGTGTGCTAGTGTACAATTTGTGTATTTGTATATTAGTGTGTTTGTGAGTGCATGTATGATTGTGTGTGTGTGTATGTAAATGAGCCTGACTGTGCTTTTTTAGACTCTAGCTGACTAAACAGGACTGACTCACTCTTCCTTGTAGAGTTGAGCATCCTCATGTGTGTGTGTGTGTGTGTGTGTGTAATAGGATTATAGAGCTATGCTCAAAATATCGATCCAACTATATTTAGTAGATTTAGTTCCACATGAGTCATCATTACATGCAATGTCAGTATCTGTATTTTAGCCCCTTAAGTATTTACACTTTGTCCTGAAACAGGTAAACATATTTAGCCTTTAGTGGGTAACAACACATAGCCAGGGTTAATAGTGAAATTCCACGTCAGTATTCAGTACTCTGGGCTAAAGTGGAGATGTGTAAGCAGGGTGAAGTTTGCCCAAAATTAAGAGGTTTATCAACTATTCTCTATTCATGCTCTGAACCTAAGCAAACAGCTCTTTTAAGGCCAACATGGTTTAAACTATTAAAAAATTCTGTCCTAAAGATCGATCAGTTAATAAGCTTGTATCAATGCTTTTCGATCCCTAAATGTGTGGTGGCCTGGGAAAACCTTTTACATTGTAACATTCTGACATTTTCTTTTATTTATAGTTCTGAATACTACCTGAACTGAAATATTGTTTATTTTTACATGTATCTAAAACACAAGCAAATTTAAAAAGCAGATTTTAAAATGCTATTAAAAAAGTGAAAGGGGAGACAATTGCATTTAAATATTTCATTCTGACTCCACTGAGTTTACAGATTGAATTGGCATGAAGCTATCGAACGACTTGACCAAAGGTTTTAAACATTGTAAAGCCGAGTGCACACTACGTGACTTTCAAGATCTCAGAATGGCTGACCCTTTCACACTACAGACTGTAATCACTTGCGATCAGTTGTTTGGTAGATGCAGGGGTGTGCACACACTCCCGATCTTTCACCTGGAGCGATTCCTGCTTAACCACACCTGTTCCCCAAATCCCAATTTCTCATAAAAATAAAAGTGGCAGCTGTGACTTTGGCACAATTTTTGTAAACAAGAAAAAAGAGAAATAAGAGAAAAATGTTGAGGACATATTGGTTGGAGAGATGCAAGCAGTGAGGATTGTCTGTTCTGCAAAGAGACCTGGAGCTAACAGTGAAAAGAAACATAGCTATTTTTATAGGAATTATGTCATGCTTGTTTTTATTTTTGCTGTTCCTAGCAACATAACATAAATCATTTCTTATAGAAGTGTTATTACTCCCACACAAATAGATGGATGATAACAGGATTCAGGAATCTGCTGCGCAGGAGAGCAGATTAATTTGATTTCTTCTCAGGCTCTTGTTGGCTGTTTCTCATCGCTGTACTAGTCACCTAGCCTCAAAGGGGATTCATCGCAGAGAAAAATCAAACATGCTTGAAAATATCGAAGAAAAGCACTGAACCAATGCACGCTACATGAGGCGGAAATCAGGGCTGAAATCGTGCAGTGCGCACTAGCTTTAGGCATACTTATTGTATTTATGTGTGTGTGTGTTGCGTGTGCGCGAGTAAGCCGCTCATGTTGTGACAGTAAAAGTATTTGCTATGCCTTAAAGGCCCTTTAAGACATTAAAGGCATAATTATAGGATTATAGAGAGAGAATATAAGAGAGAGAGAGAGAAAGAGAGAGAGAGAGAATCCTTGTTACTCTGATCACTTTACCACTCTCGGTTGATTGGTTTTACACAGAACACAGTGTTTTAAGCTCCTGTCTCAACTTGTGCACTCAAACTAAATTTTACGCTATTCACTCATATCTATTTAACTATTTAATGCCTGGATGTTTGTAGGACAGTACTGACTATAAGTAAGAGCTAGTATTTGCACTAAATGGAAAAGATGGATTACCACATAGTATCTCAAGTCATTCAGACACACTGCACTCCTAACACGTTATTCAGAAATGAATAGCGCACTACATCTGAGTCTTTCAGTGAAATTAATACTCACTCACACTAAAAATATGCAAAGTACACCGTTTGAGCTTGTTTCATACCCGAATCTTTGCAAACCCTGAATCATTGTAAAGAACCTAGCTTAGTTATTATTTCATGTGAAAGCTAGTTAACTAACATTTGTTACTGACTCTTGCTTCATCGTGTATTGAGAGATCTCAGTTGGAAATTGTCTACACCCCACTGCATTTCGCTTATCAGTGTGAACTGTTAGTGGGGGTGTAAGAGAGCAGGACATACACTCTCTCTACCACACACACAGATGGACCGTGAAGGTCATGCTCAAGTAGAGGGCAGATGCTGATTTCACACACACACACACACACACACACACACACACACACACACACAACACACACACACACACACAGACCGGTGAGCAGGATTGAGGACACACAGGGAATTGCAGTTATGCACACTGTGCTCATGTTGTAATCTTTTGAGGAAACAAGACTTTAGATGTTGTAAGTGTGTTGTGTGTGTGTGCGGATATGTGTGTTGCATGGCTTTGCTTTAATTTGATGTCAATTTAATTTGTACAGCACTGTAAAAGTATGTTAGTATTAATGCTAGCTAGACAGCATTACAACAAAGGGATAAATGTAAATAGATAACTAGCCAATAACTGAGTGATTTCATGATTTTCATGGCATTCATTCCTTATATAATTGTTAAAAATTAAACTTTATTGTTTCAACATTTAAATTAAGTAAACATGCATTTTACTAATCTAAACCCATCTCAAGCAACAATTTCATTTTTTGCAAGGTTTCTGTGCTGACAACAGCCGCATGTTGCTCTTACAGGAGTAACACGGTTTAGGTTTAGCATCGAATGAGCATGTACAAAAAATGTAGTTAAGTAGCATCCATGCTAATGGCATGAGGACATGAAGGACATTCTAATGATTTTTATTTCATTTATAATTTACTTATTTTACATACTTTCAAAATGACTTCACCAGTCAATATCACAACATTAATAATAGGAAAAAAAGGAATGAAAGAATTTAATTTTCTTCTTCACCTGATCTTCAGTAAATTCAGATGACGCAACTTCCTGTTGAACATGTGACTTGTGGAATATTCTAAATATTTCATAGGGGTGAATGCATTCACGTAACAGGGTTGAGTGAATGTTATGGGACTAAAATGTACATTTTTCATAACCTATAATGGATAATTCATGGAAAAGGAAGTTTCAAGTGTGAGATGTTAAACAGATTTGCACATTAATGCAAAAAAATGAAGTATTTTAATGATTATATTTCAGGGTAAAGTGTAAGTATAGTGAGCTTGGACAGGCAAAAAATGCTGTTTTCTAAGTGCTGTACATAGGTATTGTTATTTTTTAAGTTATTTATCTGAAAGATGCAGTGATGGACAGATGTTTAAAATGTCTTTTACCTTTACATAATACCATGATACTGCAGCAAATAAAAAGTCTAGCTAACTGGTTAGCATTACATTGAAGTAACTAGATAATAAACAAGCTTTACAGCAAGTACTTTATAAAATAAAGCAATAAGTATAATATGTATTATGAGAAATCAATGAATAGAGCTTAGAAGCATTAATAAGGACAAGGAAAATAGATTGTGTATAGATTGTGCATGAGCAAATAGATTATGTAGAGATTATGGGTGACCACTGTTATTAAAACATTGGTGATGGTAACAAGAACAATATTATGGCTTTTAAGTTTCACACATATATAAAAGCATATAACAGTGCAGTGTGAGGGTTCAGATACACGGGAAGGGAAACTGCTGGAATTTTGTTTTTGGTGTACCATCATACATGTCATCATATCCTTAATACGTAACACATGTATAGACAAGGACTCTCTATGTCTGATCATTTCTGTGCCCCCTTGCTTGTCACATCCCTCCCCAAAATACTGGCCCACATCAGGACCGGAGGCGGAGCTACAAAGCTGTGGCACGTGATGAAGGCGGAGCCTCAAGCCACACCCTGGCATCTCAAAACTCCACTTATGTACACAATGTGCTTGGTCCTGCATGCATCTTCCTACGCAAGGGATTCGCTGAGAGCCGGCAGGCTGTACGTAAGTGTGTACACACACAAACAGACAAATCTGTATAATAGTCTGTATATATTAAAAAAAGTTGTTGTTTTTTTTTACATTATGTTACAGTGTACCCAATATGAGCATTTAAATTAGGAAATAAATAAATAAATGTTCCAATTCAATTCCCTAAACCTTTGTATTTCAGAACTTGTTCAGATCATAGTGATACTATAAATGAGGTAAAGACATGTTTGGAAAAGCAGTTTCTCTAAGACTATAAGCCTAGATTTGTCTTCTGGTTGCTATTAGACAGTGTTAGTATTGACTCTAACACAAATATATAGTTGTGCTGCATGTGTCTATTTACAGAGATTCAGATCAGCAATTTTCAGTTTATTCTAGATTTGTTTTGAATAAAATAAATAGTCACAAAAATTTCTCTGGTTAATTAAACCTATTTCATACTTAGAGTTTAGGTGTGTTTTCTTTCTAGAGCATTCTAGAGCATTTAACTTGAACCCATTTCTTGAGGTTTAGCCAAGAGGTTTGAGTTCATTTACCAGAATGGACTTATTATTTATCCTCAGTTATTGTCTGGTAGTCATATATTTTGTTGATTTTTCTGTTATATATTTTTTGTTTTTGTGTTTATGTTGTATTTTTTTCTTGCTGTTTTATTTTTGTTAATAAAATGTATTTGTTATAAATGATCAGAATTGGTCTATTTTATGTCTGATACCCTTTGAGCTGCCATACCTGTATGATACTATATTCTAGAAAAAGTGTCTTTAATGATAATGAATACTAATGATGATTGTCACCTGCCAATTCCCACCCACTATCCAGCTCTCCCCTACTGTAAACATGTGCTTCCAGCCACATTTTTTTTTCAAACTCCTGCGTCGCAGGGCGCTGTAACAAACATACACAGGAAAGTACTATCTGCCCTCTTCTGCACACATGAGCTCTTAGATGCCCACAAATGGCTGCTGTTGCTGTGATTGACAGGGATGAGAGTATGACATCCCTCCCACCCAGAGAGCACAGCCAATTTTGCTGTCTTGGCTCCTAGCCACAGATGGCTTTGGCATCATCTGGATTTGAACTTGCTCCTGATCTCCTGATGAGAGGGCAAATGCATTTCTGCTGCGCCACTTGGGAGTCCAAACCCTTTACATTTATTAATAATGTACAATAGACCTACTGACTGAATATACATTCAGACCCAAAATCTAACAAGCAGCAATGTCAAGTATAGTGTGTTCTGATTGGCTGGCTGCAGTAAGGGATCATCACACAGAACATACAGAAGAGTGTACTCACCGATACAAGGTCAGTATCAGATCAATAAGAAATGACAATAATTAACACAATGTTACTATCTGAATTGAATATCTGGCGTCACAGCAGAATGTCACTATAAATACCTCAATTTTGCAGCTACACTTGAGGTCAGAAATGGATACAGATGAAGGAATAGAGAATATTAACATGAATTGCACATGAAAAAATAATATATATTCTCTAATTGTATGCCTTCAAGATGACCAACATGATATGTGTCTAAAATGCAGTATATATGGCCTAATACCTATAATGTCCACACGCACCACCATGTCATTAAGTAATATCTGATGAGCAGTGATGCATTTCAAGGTAGATGGGGGCTGATAAACTGCACAGAGCAATGAATAGGTGTGAACACAAGCCCTTACCTCTGTATCACATATTATAAAAAGGTGATGAATTTCAAATGCTTGATAATATTGCCTGTGATTTTTGGCCATTCTTGTCATTACTGTGGCTAATCTGCCAGGAAAAACATTTAAATTTAAGTGTGACTCACATGCATAAATAAAGGATAAAAAGTTAACCCTAGTCTTGCTGAACCACACTGGTCACCTAGTGGTGGATAAACAACAATCGAACTCAGATTAAGTAAAATAAAAATCATCTGGGGTGTTTGAAGTTACTAAAACATATTTGCAAAGTCAAAATGTCCAACTTAAACTTTTTTTTATTATTATTATTATATTTTTTCCAATTTATGATTACCTTTCAAAACATTTGTAGATCCTGCTTTAACTAAACTCTGTTTTTTATTACAGATACAGAGTGGAGTCTTTTAAACTGAAAGGAAAAAGGAAACAACTCCCATAGATTTTTTTCTGTTGCTATTAACAAATGAATTTTTTTTTTTTTTTTTTCTTTCAGGACAGACAGCTGAGACCTGAAGAACTGGATGGTAAGATTTCTGAGATAATGCTAAGAATATAATACCTTACTCAAGGAATAGAAGGAAAGAATAGATAAAATAATTTTATTTAGACCAATTGCCCTTAATAATAGGGCATTACTAATTGAAATTACGTTTCTGTAATTTGACCATGATTCGTCTCATTGTTGGAAATGATTCAGACTGATTCAGAGTTTGAACTGATTCAGTGATTCAGAGTGAATTGGTGATTCAAACAAGATTTGCTGTGCAAAAACCATGCTTTCAAAATGTTAATATTATTCTAATATAATTCTTATTTAAAGCTACTGTCACACAATAACTAATGTTTTTGGTTCTTTCAATTTTATTTAAAAATTGAAATGTAAAATATTAACCTTTTCATCAATCCTTATCTGTTGTGTTTTCAGAGCTCAGAGAAGCGTTTAAAGAGTTTGATAAGGACAGAGACGGCCGTATTAACTGTAAGGATCTGGGGGTCTGCATGAGGACCATGGGTTACATGCCTACAGAGATGGAGCTGATTGAACTAAGTCAGCAGGTCAACATGAACAGTATGTTCCTCAGACCAAACAGCAAAACGACATCAGCCATTATGGCTCATTCCAAATATCATTAATCTAGTTAAATAGAGAGTTTGGCCAGTAATGAAAAATCTCTTATTTACTTTTGTTCTTCTGTGTTCTTACAGTGGGAGGTCACGTGGACTTTGATGACTTTGTGGAGCTGATGGGACCAAAACTGTTAGCAGAAACAGCCGATATGATCGGAGTGAAGGAACTCAGAGATGCTTTTAAAGAGGTGAATACAGACAGAGGCAGAAAACTAAGACACTGGTAATATGCAACATGCCAAATTCACACACACACACACACAAACACACACACCCACACACCCTTATTTGCCTCTAAATGACCTGAATATCATTCCTGTAAAAGAAATGTGATTAAACACTGTTTATGCATGTTTGAGAATAATCATGCTTTATCTTGTTCAAGCTTTAATATGAGTCATTTTGAACCTGATGAATGTGTACCAAAGAAATTGAGCACACTTTTTTTTCATTACTTTCAGTTTGACTCTAATGGAGACGGTCAAATCAGCACATCTGAACTACGAGAGGCCATGAAGAAACTGCTTGGACAACAGGTTATATCTTTCTTTTTATCTCGTCTTTCTTTCCTCTGTCATTCTTCTCCATTGTCTTACACCGACTAGTAGCAAAAACCACACAAAGAAACAGCCAATGAGAATCAGCGGCAAAATGAAAAGTTTCTGCTCTCACATCCAGCAGATCCCTGAAGCCAGTTTATTATCCATATATTTGTGTGTATAAGAAATTATTTGGCATGTCATATCCAAATGGTTGCTACGAACAGCAAAGATAAAAACAAACACATGATTCCTGGTGGTGCACAGTATAAAAATAGCTAGTATTTACACTATACCTCCAGTTCTCTTTGCAGAACAGACAATCCTCACTGCCTGCATTTCCCCAACCAATATTTTCTCCACGTTCTCTCATTTTTTTCTTGATTCTAAAGCCAAATACTAACAATGCCACAAATTCACATTATAGACAGCTCTCACATGTTTTTTTCATGAGAAAGCGGGACTGGGGAACAGGCACACTTTGGTAGGGATCTCTCCAGGTGACAGTTTGGAGTGATCTTGTAATGTGTACACCACTACGTCCACCAAACAACATACTGCAAGAAATTAAAGTCATGTAGTGTGAGAGAACAGCTTCATTTGAATGTTCTGTATTGTCTATAGTCACACTGTGCTTCTTTGTTTTTTTATTGCAGGTTAGACGCAAAGAGCTGGAGGACATCCTGAAGGACATTGATCTTAATGGTGATGGACATGTGGACTTTGAAGGTGTGTGTTTGCATCTCCCAGTGTTTAGAATGTATGTTGTGTGCATTCCTCTCTCTCTGTGACTAAGGCTGCATGCCAAACTGCACACGAATGTACTAAAAAATGCAATGACTTACTAGATACTAGATACTATTCAAAGAGTGATGTTTGCTGTTAGATACAACTGCAGCAAAGTTTTTGTTCTTTTTCACAGAGTTTGTGCGAATGATGTCACGCTGACATGAAGGAATGACAGATCAGAGTTGAAAGACATGATGGAGGTAGAGAGGCACTCGGGAGGAGATGAGAAGGGACTTTTGGAATACAACCTCTGACCTCCGACCCTGCAATGAAGCATGAAAGCCCTTTACATCTTTATAAACACTACAGGCTGATGAAACAATGCTGCAAGAAAACATTTTATATCCTGCTTTAACAGAAGCACATCTTCCTGATGATAATCAACATATCGCTGCAATACTGTGACTTAAAATTCTTACGCCAGGAAAATCTGAGCAAGACACCTTGGGGATTGGATATGCAATATTACTTCTTTGCGTTTATGTGTAGATTTTTATTGCTGCGTGAGAGTGAGTGTGTGAAGCCCATTTTTCATGAGACACAGGAAATGTGTCCTTTTAGCATCATTAAATGTAGCTTTTTATACCAGAAAAGCAGTGCAGCAGTGACAAGCAGGGGGTCACACATGCTCAAACACAATTACTCTAATATATTAAAACAATATTCTACATGGAATGTATTTATCCATATAAACCATAACATACACTCACCTTCCACTTTATTAGGAATGCACGTACACCTGCTTATTCATGCAATTATCCAATCAGCCAATCATGTGGCAGCAGCACAATGCATCAAATCATGCAGATACATAACTGGACAGTTGAAGATTGGAAAAACGTCACCTGGTCTTTTTCAATTCATCAACTGTCCAGGTTTAGTGAGGCTGTGCCAACTGTAGCCTCCTGTTCTTGGCTAACAGGAGTGGAACCTGTCATGGTCTTCTGCTGGTGGAGCCCATCTGCCTCAACTTTCAACATGTTGAACATTTCGAGATAGGTTTCTGCTCACCATAGTTGTAAAGAGTGGTTACCATAGACTTCTTGTAAGGTCAAACTATTCTGGTAATTCTCTTCTGATCTCTCTCATCAACTATCATAACTGCTGCTCACTGATTTTTTTTTGTTTTTCACTTTGTGTAAACTCTGGAGACTGATGTGTGTGAAAATCTCAGAAGATCAGCGGTTTCTGAAACAGCCCATCTGGCACCAGCAACTATTGCCACAGTTAAAGTCACAGAAATCACACCTTTTTCCCCATTCTGATGTTTGATGCGAAACTGAACTGTTAACTGAACCTCTTGACCTGTATCTGCATGATTTTATGCATTGTGCCGCTGCCACATGATTGGCTGAGAGGACGATTGCGTGAATGTTCAGGTGTACATGTGCTGATGATTGCATGTAAAATATATGAAAAGGCTGGTCACTATGATCCTATATATGAATAGCAGCAATAATTAGCGAATTTGTATATTGTAAAATATACATATTATACAATATATTTTAAATGTAAATACAATTTAAAGCATATCCATGACATGTTGCTTCAGCTGTAAAATGAGCTGTAGTCTGTGTTTCTCTGTATACTCTTAAAAATCAAGGTGATGCAATCGATGCAATAGAAGAACCATTTTTTGGTTTCCTTAAGTGAGGTTATTAAACGTTTTACAATCTGAGACCCAATTAACTTTATAAATATTACATAATACATATTAATTTTATAATCCAATTATCCATAATCCAATTATTCAAATATTAGGCTCGTTATTTAAATGTGCAAAGTACTATTTGGCTATTTATTGGGAGTCATGGAGCTATATTTAAACTTCACTGACAGAACACATTAGAACTCATTCAATTCAAGCAACTAGTCAAATCAGCTAATAACTATAAGAACACAATAATAAATATAACTTTAATAATGGTGCGTTGTGATTTGCATCACTGTATCAGAAATAAAAGAATCACAGCTATGCTTCCTGACCCTACTTTTAGAGCCATGGTCCTGAAGAAGCTTTTGATGAATGGATTATGGTTATTCAGGAAATGGTTCTTCAGTTTATTTATTTTGTTTACAAAATAAAAGGGTCTCCAGCAAACCTAAAATGATTCTTTAAGGGAACAACAATAGTCCTTCTATGGCATCGCTCTAAAGACCATTTTCTAGCACCTTGATTTTTAAGAGTGTAATGTGTAATAGTAGCCTCTTAGCTGGTTAACATGGATATCTAGTATATTCATTTGTATATTAGTGATGTTGTAGAGTGGTAAACTGCTGGAAATATCTTCATTACCGATCCATTCTGTCATAGCGTCGTCTGATAAAACGTTGCACTACGTCAAATGTTGAGCCATTTGGGATTCAAGTTACTAGAAAAATGTCACGTACATCCTATGTACTGCATTATAAATATGCAGCCATTCACTATATACTTTACCATTACTAGAGAGTGTATAAAATAATGGCACTATTAGTTCAACAGGGAGCCCTACCGCCCTATGGGCAGTACATAGGATATAATATAGTTACTTCTATGCATTAGTTCATTGTGTGTGCAATCAGCAGGTATTTGGGATACCGTTTCCTGATACAAAGTGCACCACATAGGGTATGAACTTGAAATAATGAAATAAATAAATGTAGTATACATCCAATATGCAGAAATTTGTGATTCAGTTCTCTAATGCACTACATAGAGAATGAAATAATAGCACATACGCTCTATTTAGAGCATTATAAGCCCACCACATAGGGGATTTTTAATGACTTCCACACCCTATGTAGTGCACTACACCCAACAGGGAGCCATTTGCTTTTGATTCAGCTCTGTAATAAATATACAAGCACACTACATCGAGGATAAAAATAATAGCACTCCCTACAGTGCACTATACATAAAATTTGATACAATTTTCATATTAGGAAGATCAAAAGTACATTTATTTTTATGTTGTAAAGACAAGACATTATCACTATCTTGTCTGTGTTCATCTCTTGCATGATTATAATGTTGACCTAGATGTGTAGTTGGAGTCATGTGTGCATTCAGATCTTTATTGTGAGCGTCGACATCTGTTCAAAATATAAAAAGACATCTCAAAAAACTCAATGTGTGTGAGAAAGAAGGAGAAGAGAGTGTGAATTCTGTATGTCCTCCTTCAAAGTGTCTTAATTTTGTTCAGGTTTGTTTTAAATGTTTGATTCTATGCATGCAGAGTGGCAGAGTGTAAATTTTTATTAAAGCCTTGTGTTATTAAATGTTTTCTTTTTTCTAAGCCCATTACATATTTTGTATAAATATTGTACCAATCTGTAATGTGTTCTCTGCAAATACATTTAGCCATCTTAGAAGTTAGGAATATGGTCTTAAAAAAAAACATGGTCTTTAATAAACACATACACTAAATGGGCAAAAAGTACGTGGACACCTGATCATCACAATCAGATGTGCTTGTTGAACATCCCTTTCCAAAACCATGGGCATTAATATGGAGATGGTTCTCCCTTTGCTGCTATAGCAGCCTCCAATCTTCTGGAAAGGCTTTCCACTAGATTTTAGAGTATGGCTATGGAGATTTGTGCTCATTCAGCCACAAGAGCATTAGTGAGGTCAGGCAGTGATGTTGGGCGAGGAGGCCTGAGGGGCAGTCACTGTTCCAGTTCATCCCAAAGGTGTTCAGTGGGGTTGAGGTCAGGGCTCTGTGCAGGACACTCGAGTTCTTTCACTCCAACCTTAACACACCATGTCTTCATGGAGCTCATTTTGTGCACAGGGGCATTGTCATGCTGGAACAAGTTTGGATCCCTTAGTTCCAGTGAAGGGAAATTGTAAAGCTACAGCACACAAAGACATCCTATGCAATTGTGTCCTTCCAACTTTGTGGCAACAGTTTGAGGAATCAAGACATATGGGTGTGATAGTCAGGTGTCCACAAACTTTTGGCCATATACTGTATGTTATACATATACCCAAGGGTCAAACATTCATCATTCATACATTCATCTTCAAAAAGTACTCTATCCTGGTCAGGGTCGCAGTGGATCCTAAGATTACCCGGGGAACACTGGGTGAGAGGCAGGAATATAACCTGGATGAGATTCCAGTCCATCACAGGGCACCATGCACTCACACATTCACACATTCATTCACACCTAGAGGTCATTTATCTTAACCAACCCACCCACTGGCATGTTTCTGGGAGGTGGGAGGACACCCGAGGAACCCAGAGGAACCTAGAAGAACCCAGGGAGAACATGCAAAACTCCACGAAGGCAGTAAAACAAGCTCAGGATTGAACTTGGGACCCTATAGCAGTGCTATGGGCTGCACAACTGTGCAACATTGGCAGCTTATTGGTGCTGGGCTTCACTATGAATAGTACATATATATTCAAAAAAAAAAAAAAAAATCTGCAATGGTCTCAAAATACATCTTGAATATCTGTTTCTATTTATCTAAGCATTTTAACTGCAAAAGTCTATTTAAAAAATGATGGTCTAGACCCCCACCTGCTGGGCAGAGATAGTTTTACAGCCGACTGAAAGCTGACTTTTTATTTGCAGAAATTAAAATTGTGAATTATGTGTCCAGTTTAATTAAAAGCACAACCAAGAGCAGATATAACATGAGCAATGAACCCGAACAACTACAATGCTTTATCTTTTCTTTAGCACAGAACTAGAGCTAGACAGAACAATAAAATTATACAGTGTTTTCCGCCTGCGTCTCTTATTTTTTTAAAGTCCACTTCCGGTTTCCGGTTTCCTGTCGCGCTATTGTTGCTGTATTCTCTTACCGGTTCGCGTATCTGCACCTCGCAGACAAACGCGTTTGCTTTTAAAGTAGCTCAGCGTACAATTTCTAAATGAGGGCTCTATTCAGCAGAAGAGCCGCATTGCTCATATGTGCTTAAAACGGGTGAGTTTGTAAATGCTGGATAATTATGGAGTTAAGACATTTCCCAGCTCGCTTTATTAACCTCCTCAGCTAGCGAGCTTTTTATAGGTTTAGCGGATCATTAACTGCTTGTTAAAACCAGCCAATCACCAGCTGGCATTTTATAACCCAGTTTCATTTATTTGAATGTGTTTTATTGCGTGTCAGATTATTATAATTTACTATGTGATGTTTTCGTGTCGTAACGTTGTACAGTTAGTTTAGATTGGTTACAATGTGTGTGCGCGCGCGCTCTGTGTTACCGCTATTGTATAGACGGAGCCGGTTTGTGAGATTTTTACATATTTAAGTGGTATATAGTATTAATATAAATTACTTTCCCTTGTCTGGCTTTTCTTCGACACTTCAGATAAACATAATTACCACATATAATCTGATATATTTCGCTAAATTCACTTTCTATGTGCGTAACATTACCAGCTGTGGCAGTGAGCTAAGCTAGCGGTTTACAGCGCGCATGCGCAGTATTAGTCATGCGCATGCGCACGGGCAGTACAGATGAGCCAGTGACAGGTGTTGTGTTGATGCTGTTACCGGATGTTACTGACAGAAATGTAGTCGAGTTATAAAATCTGTAAGTTACTGTTTTGTCTTTCAGTTGTGCTGCTCGATTTTATTTGCTTTATGTTAGCTATCAAGTTTATGCTCAAATAGACTAGTAGTTGCTAACTAGTCAGTAGTATCCTAGTTTAGGCTGTAACTAGCCTGATGGTTGAAGTAGCATTATAACTCCCATGCATTTAAATGAAAGCTCCTCTCTCAGACACATTAAACCTGTTCGTATTGAAATATTTGTCATGTGTTTATTGATTGTGGTGCTATTTTGTTGGTTGATGGTGTATTTTCATTGTTCCTGTGAGAAGATAGTGGTTGTGTGCCGTGCTGACGTCAAAAGGCGACATTCCTGGTGCAGTTACAATGTTGTTTAACAGGAGAAAGAAATTCAGGCATCTGAGACATATGTTTTGCTGTTAGCTCCCAAAAACAAAAGCGCAAGGATTTACTTTCTCATGTAACATTTTCCAGAGGTGTTCAGGGTCCTCTTCATTACAAATTCAGCCTAGAAGTTGTGGAGAGAGGATGCAGGTGCAGAGTTAGGAGCACCATGGCATTGATTAGGTGAAAGTTGAAGCTTTTGAAGTTGATCTGTTAGAGCAGAGTGGACAGATAAAGGAGGTGAGAGAGCTGGACAGACTAAAGGACTAAAGCCCCACTGCATCGCTCTCTTTAGGTAGAGTTTAAATGAGGGCTAAATCCCACTGCACCACTATCAGCAGGTAGGAAACGGTTAGCCGAAGTAAAAATATTGTCCAATATGTCTGTGAAAGAAGTTTAACCTAAAAAACTCAACAAGAAAAATAAACCACAAAACAAAATACACCTTGGACACCACTGAAGACTGCATGTTTTATATGCAAATTTTTTTAAAAAGCACACATCTGTTTTAGTTACTTCCTTAGTTTAAAATTTTCTATGATTATTGTCCAAACAATGAATTGAGCTGTCTCTGTATCATTTTTAACATGTTGTGTTTGATCTTTTTCATTCTTGCTCCACATAAACTTGGACTTCCGGTTCAGAAAAAAGACTGAAACAGTTCTGGAGAGCTATGGAATAAAACAAAAACACACAGAACTAAATGTTGAACTTTTTAGCTCGGAGTTTCCTTCCTGGTGTCCTCAAGAAGCAGAGCTGAGGTTGGAGTTGTGCCCATGAAGGCCTTGTTTCAGCGCAGGCTTCAGAAACTGAGGCTCTAAACGCAGTACAATCTGCAGTCCCTGTGTGTGAATGCTCGCTGGCCCGGGTGTCTACAGCGATGGAGTCGTATCTTTTCCCTTTCGATGGGCTGATCTGCATGCTCCTGGGCATCTCCTTCACCGTGTGGTTCACACTCCTGCTGGTCTTCATCATCGTACCTGCGGTGTTCGGTGTGTCCTTTGGCATACGGCGGCTCTACATGAATTCACTCCTGAAAATATTTGAGGTGGGTGTTATGATCACAAAATATCTTCAGCATGATAATTCTGTGATCTGTTATCACGGAATTCTGTTTAGGAAAAAAGTCCATAGCTAAAGTATTGTTCTTTGTCATAGCCACAGTTTTGTTTTGTGAACAGAATTGTGGGATTGGTCAAGATTAGTTCAAGATAAGCTGACCTTATGCTGCTTTTTCTGAATGGAGATAAACGCTGCCCAAAAACTTAGCGACACCCACAAAACTCCCTAAAATGCAAAGCTCACAGAGAACTGAAAATGACAAAATGAAGAAACAGTGAAAGACCAAATTGCACTTGCACAAGTCATGCTAATTATACAATTTGAAACTTATCAGTCAGTGAGTCTCCTTGTACGTAAATTTAAAGCTCTCATATGATGCAGATGTTTTTCCTGAACTAACTGGATATTCAAGAATATCACATTTCTTGTGTAAAGGATCCAGTTTGAAAAATGAGCCCCAGTGTTTGGAATTTTTTCATGATGTTAAGCTCCTCTTCATAATCCTCAGCTGTGTGGTCTTTTCACTCTTTTCTTTACCATTGTTTTTGTTTCAGTGGGCCACGGTGAGGATGGAGAGAGGAGCAAAAGAGAAGAACCAGCAGCTCTACAAACCGTACAGCAATGGTGAGACAATTATCACTACCTCTGCGTTATAAGTAAGTAACCAGAACCAGTCGCACCTGTTAAACTTCAGTTGGGTTTCTGTGCTCAAGAGGTAACACAACACAAATAAAGTGCATTGTAATAGGTTATGATCAAAGATTAAAGCACAGAATGACCGGTTTCACCATCTGAGGACGATCAGTAACACGATCTGATGTGGAGCTCTGTGATCTGTATTTCCACTTAACCAAAATAGAAGTGCTCATATAAGTCTGTCATTATACTGAGTCATCATAATGTCAGTCAGCAAATATCTCTTCTATGGCACAGGATTAGAGAAACAACACACATTACAATGTTTCTATTGACCAATCAGAATTCAGGATTCCACCCAGATGCAGTGTAATATAGTTAAGTTAATAATGTCATGTGACTTTTTCCCCTGCTCAGGGATCATAGCGAAGGAACCGGCATCTCTGGAGCAGGAAATACAGGAAGTGAGGCGTGTAGGCGGAGCCGAGGCCGAGTTCGACATGTCCGACATCTTCTTTTTCTGCCGACGCGGAGTTGAGAGCATTGTGGATGATGAGGTGACAAAGCGCTTCTCAGCCGAGGAGCTAGAGTCGTGGAACCTGCTGACACGCAGCAACTATAACTACAATTTCCACAACATCAGCACACGGCTGACGGCGCTGTGGGGGCTCGGCATGCTCATCCGCTACTGCATCTTGCTGCCTCTCAGGTAGGGTGCTGCGCTAGGGATGGGTGGAGACGTAGGGCACTGTGTTTGATATGGACAGTTAGGGTAGATAAGTAGTGCGATATGTTTCATTGCTAGGGTTAGGATGGATAAATTGTCCAATGGTTAATTTGTTGATATTCATCTTTCAGATGGTAATGTTCCCATGGCATCTAGCGCACTTGGGTGCTCAGGTTAGAGGGATAGGCGTGAAATACAATTCAGTTATACTTGTGAAATAATTATAAATAACAAATGACGTAACATATCCCACACCCTATATAGTGCCTATAGAGGTTAAAAGTTTACATACATCTAGGCTAAAGGCAATTTAAAAAAAAAAAAAAAAAAAAAACAGCTCCATGCATTGCCTTTTATCATACATTTTCTGTGTTAAGTCAGTAAGGGTATCTAGTTTACTTGTGTAAGAGGTCATTTCAAAATAAAAGTTAAGAGACAGATTTATTCCAACTTTTATTTACTGTATCAGATTTTCAGTGGGTCAGAAGTTTACATACACTTTGTAAGTATTTGGTGGCATTGCCTTTTAATTGCTTGAATCTGAATTAAATGCTTGGGGTAGCCTCCCACAAGCGTCTCGCAATAATTCTGATATAGTGAGTTAAAGCCGAAATGAATCTGTCTGTAATCAATTGTTTTACATTTTCCTCTGTTGTGAACAAAGTAGATGTCCTAATTGACTTGACAAAAGAAATGCATGGTGACATGAAATGTGTGGAGTTATGAAAAACTGAGATTAAATATCTTAACGTAGGTGTGTGTTAACGTTTGGTCTCAAATGTATGTCCAGTAGGAAACTGTGTGGAAGTCAGCTGCACTGCATAGGATATGACATAATGATTCATACACTTTATGTAGTAAAAGGTCCCCTGCATGCTCCTGGGAAAGCTACACCTGCTATGGCTTGTTTGATGTTGCTGTGGGTTATGGTGGAGAAATAGCACACTATGTTTGATGGGGAGGGTTACGGGGATAAATAGTGCCTTTTGATAGGATTCCTTTGACCAGCATTAATAAGACACAACGCACCTTTGGCAGAATGAAAACTAAATATTGTTTGTGTGAATGAATGCAGGGTCACTCTGGCTTTTACCGGTGTCGGACTCCTTGTGGTTCTCACATCCCTCATCGGCCTGCTCCCAAATGGCGAGTAAGTCCATTTTCTTAATTGGTGACCGACGTTTTTCAGGATCCTGGGCAAATCTACTATAGAAAGTAGAATACTTGCTGGCAGTTGACATGAACCGCAAAAGAAAATGACTGGGGCATAATTAACATTAGTAAACTTATAGCTGGCTAACGAGAATATCTTTCACAATATTCATGCCATTCATTCTAATGTCACCTCAGAGGACTTCAGTATAATGTCAGCTCAACGGTAAAGGAATATTACATTTATCTAAGCCCAGACAAAATAAAAGATAATGCTGTTTCAGACCATGTTTTTGTTACACCTGTCAATAATTTCATTGGTGTAGCTTTTAACGGTTTCTATAAGTTTCTACAAGTGGCCCACACAGCCAGTCACTACACTATAGAAAGTGCATATTGTATAATGTAGGAATATAGAGCACAATGTGAGACAGAGTTTATGAATGTGCAGAGTGTATGATGCTCAGTGAGAAGTGATTTTGTTGTTTCTGATAGGATGAAGAATTTCCTGAGTGAAAAAGCTCATCTGATGTGCTACAGGATCTGTGTTCGTGCTCTCACCGCCATCATCACGTACCACGACAGGTAGCCCTGTGCCTGCGTTTAATATTCATCATAATTATTCATTAATTTAGTTTATAACACCATGATATTGTTTGTGTTTGTTCTCATTGGCCAGTCATTTTAATGCAGGGACCTCTTGGTAGACTAGATTGTCACGAAACAAAATAAAGCATTGGGATTCTGGAAATTTGATGCATGGCCATTTTTAAAGTTGAACATTACAGAAAGCTAAACATAGTCTTTCCCGTAAATATGGGGCTGACTTACAGTCCATCACAGAAATATAGTGATAAAGTACAGTTTGTTTTTGCTGCTGAGACACACATACTCAATACACTAAAGGTAGTGTTATAAATTGTTTCATTTCATTGGAATAGAAATTTTTACATGTTTTACGAAAGAGCATTTAATGTGGTATTAAAAAGATGATTGTTATGTTTCCAGTTCCACCCAACATCTGCTATTTTCCTTTCCGCAGTGAAAACAAACCCAAGAATGGAGGCATTTGTGTGGCCAATCACACATCACCCATCGATGTCATCATCCTGGCCAGTGACGGCTGCTACGCCATGGTAACTGTTTTACTGTGTGTGTTTCTCATGCTCAGGGTATTTCAGACATGATATTCAAATATTGAAGTGCCGTGTGTGTGTTTGTTTGCATATGTTAGGTCGGGCAGGTCCACGGTGGCCTTATGGGTGTGATTCAGAGAGCGATGGTTAAAGCCTGTCCACACATCTGGTTTGAGAGATCAGAGGTCAAAGATCGGCACCTAGTGGCCAAACGGTAAAGTTACATAATCAATAACCTTAGAAACAGCTGAGCTATTTGGTTGTGACCTAATAAACAGGACACACTCATGGCGGCATGCTGCTACATTCACAAGCCCTTTAACAAATTCGTAACCTAATGAAGGTGATGTTTTCATGTTTTGTTTTAAGGGATATAAGGATTTTTTTGAACTTTTATGTTTGCAGGCTCAGTGATCATGTTGCAGACAAAACCAAGCTGCCTATCCTCATTTTCCCAGAGGGTAAGAATTAATCAGGCACCATTAAATTATTGCTGCTATTATTTTTTCATTCATTCATTTCCAGCTGGAACATATAAAGTTGTTCAGGATCAATATGTTTTTTCCAGGCACCTGTATTAATAACACCTCAGTAATGATGTTTAAGAAGGGAAGCTTTGAAATTGGATGCACCGTCTATCCAGTGGCTATAAAGGTAACTATTTTTCCTCTTTATAACATTAAACATTAACTTTGTGTACTCAGACCATTTACATACCACCATGTAGTGTACGTGTATAAAAAAAAATAAAAAAGGCAGTGGATCCCAAATTGGATGCGAAGTGGAGAACATTGGGTGTAGAAGTTTAGTTTCAATTTCATGCCGTCTGTATTGCACTTGTATACGGGGAGATGAATTCTGTATATATAAAATTTGTGTTTGCGTGCTTGTCTGCGAAGTACTCATCTGAATCTTTTATTTTCTTAACTTTCTATTACCCTATATAGTACACCAATATAACAAGCTTAATCCCAAAAAGCTCCCTATTGGATATGTAGTTGTGTAGTGCACTACTTAGTGAACTACCCAATGTAGTTCACTAATATATGGAGGTATACAGCAGAACTACATAACAGAACCTTTCATCTTTAACTCTCTTGTTCATCCGTTTAGATTTTGTCAGGACATCTTTAACATTTACAATACCCAGTGACTTTAAATTGTGCAGTAGGTGAACTTAACCGTGTGTGTGTGGTGGTGGTGTTTTTTTTGACAGTATGACCCAAGGTTTGGAGATGCTTTTTGGAACAGCAGTAAGTTCGGGATGGTGAATTATCTCCTCCACATGATGAGCAGCTGGGCCATCGTCTGCAGTGTGTGGTATCTACCACCCATGAACCGAGAGGTGAGTTTTAACATCTACGTATGCTACACACACAGGTTTTGGATCTCTGAATTACTATATTCTCTGGACTATTAATTGTATTAAAAGTATAAGACACTCTGCTTATATCCTGTCTGCTTGGAGAGAAAAATCTGTATTCCTGAAGTCCCAGTGTATCAGCTTGTATTTTCTGTAATATGGGCTTCTGAATCAGGATTTCATCATTCAACATTTTTTTTATTTTATTAGTGTTGCTACAGTTTTTTTTTTTTTTTATTACACCAGCCTTGCTCTTGCTTCCTGTGTTTGGCCATCTTTATGAAGAAGTTGTTACACGGTGGTGTATAACTATCACATCCTCACTCACTGTACTCACTATATGAGTGTCACGCTCAATTTCAGCCCGGGTCGCATCAGCATTTTTGTGACTCTTTAAAGGCCATAAACTAAAGTTAGTATGTTTTATAAAGAATTATAACCACATCTACTTTCCGATTTTGGTCATGAGTCAGTTTAATATTTTTGTTTCATAATGATGGCATGAGTTTTATTCATTCACAGCGCAGTTTCTTTATTGGAACAGTAAAGAGAAATCATACGGGCTTTGCTAAGAACGTACGTGTTCTCAGTCTCCCACATCTCTTATCTCTGCACTCCGTAAACTCTCTCTATCTCTGCACTGAGTAATGCATTTTGGTATTTGCTCTTACGTAAATAAACACACTTCTCCTTTTCTATATTCACTGGTTCAGTTTGATGCCGTGGGTATGGTACCAAAGTTTATTTGATGTTTTGTGATCAGCTAAGTCTCACTGCTTCTAATGCTAGCACGCCTTTCTTGTTCTTTGCTGATAAATTGTTGATAAGCCCATGCTGGCCCTGCTGTACAGTCACATTTTCCACTTGGTGGAGTTTTTGTTCTTGATAATCGGCACTACAGTGTGGTATTATTAGAAGTCGGGAAGGACTTTTTGTGTAAGATAAAGCTCACAATGCTTCCACAGCACACTTACTTTCTTCCTACCAGCCAGCATTTTCCACTTCTATACAAAAAAGGCAAATGAAAATGAATTCATGTCTTTATTTTCTGAAGCACTGGTACTAGTTTTAGTTGTGGTTTTGAATTGAAATTTTTTTCCCCCAGAACTGTTTGTTTTTGTTTTTAACGCAAACTTGGCACTGCGGGATGTTATATTAGTGCCAAGCTAATGCTTTTGTGGTAACTGCTGGAATAGCACGCCTATCATAAAAACACAGAAAATAGTAAATTGACTATGACTTGATGTATACGTATGATGAAATGGCATTCTGTAAGGTAGGTATAAGTATGGTTGTGATATTATAAGTCTAAGTTCACAATCAAAGAGCTATTTATTGAAAATGATTATATTGGCACTGTGTGTGTGTGTGTGTGTGTGTAGGAGGGTGAGGATGCTGTGCAGTTTGCTAACCGGGTGAAGGCTGCCATCGCCAGGAAAGGAGGTTTAGCCGATCTGTTATGGTAACACACTCCCACACATAGGGAGTTTTTATTCACACGCTAATGCTTGTACTCTACTGTGGACGCTTAACACAGGATGGTGACTTGGTTATTACTAGCGAAAAGCAAAATAATTAGAAAACAGATTTTAAACACTGAATAATCAATACTCATTGTTTTATTGTGTTTTAAGTAATCAGAAACTAAATAAAAACAAAATTACTCAAAATGGCTATCAGTAGTTAATGTACTTCTGTGTGTTACTGTCCCCAGTGATTCCACTTAAATCTAACCTGTTTAATCACAGGGATGGCGGGTTGAAACGGGAGAAGGTGAAGGAGGTGTTTAAGGAGGAGCAGCAGAAACTCTATAGTAAAGTGTTAGTGGGAAATGGTGAGGATCGAAGTCGCTCCTGATCACCGACAGGCTACCTGGTAATTCAGACCAAACTAATCAAACTCAGAGAATGACAAGCACCT